>NC_050464.1:30345119-30532903 GCF_903995425.1 Onychomys torridus
CAGGGGACAACTTTTCAGTAGTCTGCTCTCTTCCCACTCTGTCTTGTTATTTCGGCTGCTAGACTGCATACTCCAGCTTTCTCATAGTCCTGTCTTGTCTCACCTTAGAAGCGCTGATCTTAAAGACACAAGCTACCACATCTGGCTCTTTGCGCAGGCTCCGGGCATCGTTCGAACTGAGCTGGGCCCTCCGGGTTGCTCTGCTCGTGTTTTTTGCTGTTTGTTTGTTTGTTTTGCGTTGTTTTGTTTTAATCCGCCGAGCTCTCTCACTGTCCACTTTTGACACACAGGAAGTGTGAACGTGGTTTAAGTAGCTTCGCTGGAGACCATACTGTCAATATCCAGCGATTGTAACTCTTTATTTCTCTGGCTTCCAAACGGTGACAATTTGACATTAAACCACTCAGCTGAGGAGCAGGCAAATCACAAGATCAAACACGCCTTTGTGTAAGGGGGATGCCCTCTCTTGAGACTCTCATTAGCCCTTTCTTGTTCTGATGCACGAAGCCTTCCCCCTTCCCACACTTGCTTTCTGGTTGACATTTAGCTGTCTGCAGCTGTATTTCTTCGGATCCTTGTAGTTAGGGCCCCTGATCTGGGGGTCTGGAGGAGGTGGGCCTCTCCTTTCTTGGATTTCTACCAGTTTCTCATTAAGGTATTGTTCCTGCGTACAATGGGCTCCGAGATCACACCTTGATGTACTTCCCATTCCCCGTGCACATGGAGCTAGCTGGGCATTCATCCTGCCTCTTTTCCATTGTCCCTGGAGAGGGAGGTAATCAAACTCTTGCCTTTAAACCTTGGGTAAGCCAAGGTCAGTAAGATGTGTGGCATTGAGATGCCACCCCACGAAGGAAAATGACTCTGTGGCGGCTCACCTTGTTTGGGGCTTTGTTTGCGTTGCTGGGCCGTTGCTATGGAAAACGAGTAAAAATAAAAATCCCAGGGCCCTTTTTGGCCAGCCCTTGGGAAGTTAATCCCATTGTCCTGGCCAAATGCCAGTTCAGGTCCCTGCATTCTGTGGCCTCTTCTTGCAGTTCGCTGGGGATATGTCACTTGCCCCTTTCCCTTCCCCACCCCCAAGCTGTGAACAAGGCAAGCTGTCCCTGCCCCACCCTGCAAGAGGCTGCATTTCAGCAAGATTCCAGGGGCCCTCTCTCCCTCGGCTGGAGAGGAGGGACGGACCTGAGATCGGGAAACTGCTGTCTGCTGCAGAGGAGATCTGTATACAGAGTCCCTGGCTTGAGTCATAAAAGTGCTTTTCAGAACTTGCTAATGTCTTCCCAGAACTCTGCATAGAATCCCTCCATTTGTTTCGGGCAGATTTCAAATGTTTTTGTATCTAAAGTACTTCAAATTTATCTCCCCTCAGCACCAGCATGCTGCTGTTCTTTCTCCTAATTGCTTCCCCTAAAGCTTAGCACTCTTTCCTCTACAAGATTTAGAGCGTTTTGTGATAAGAGGAATGGAGCCGTACAAATAATCCTCGAGTCTTCCCAACAGTGGAACAACCTTGGATGAATAGTGAATAGAGAAATGTTTTTCTCTCTAAAAAAAATTTACTTTTTTATTTTCTGTGTATGAGTTTTTGCTGGCATGTATGTCTGTGTACCACACACTTGCTTGGTGCCGGCAGAGGCCAGAAGAGGGCATGGGATCCCCTAGAATTGAAACTAAAGATGGATGTGAGTCACCATGGGGGTGTTGGGAATTGAACCCGAGCCCTCTGCAAAGAGCAGTAAGTGCTCTTAACCACTGAGCCATCTCTCTCTCTCTGCAGCACCAGCCCGCCTCCCAGTTTCAAAATAGGGTCTCACTCTGTAGCCCAGGATGGCTCAGAACTCAGTGAGTAGCCTAGGCTGGCCTCAAGCTCACTACAGCCATCCTGCCTCGAGTCTTTTTGAGCGCTGTGACTGCACGTGTGTAGCACACCACCACACCTGGCTCTTGAAGAGTGAGTTGTAAAGTACGTGACTTCAACAGGTGGCAGCCCCTCTGGGAACTAGTTACCAGATTCTGACAATAACTGGATACCAGAAATGACAATGGGACCTGACAGGCTTGTCCTAAGGAAGGAAGGAGGCGATGTGACCCCTGAGCACGCTGCATGTGTGGCAAGTTTGTCAAGACAGCTTGGTCTTCCATTTTTTCCTTCTCCCTTAGGATCTGAATTAGCCTGATTTTGTGTGTGTGTTTGTTTGTTTCCTAGAACTACGTTATGTACCATCGAAATCCTTGCTGAAATGTGCAGTGGTTCCTAGCTCAGGTTTTATATTAAGATGCTAGTAACTTTAAAGGATGAGATGGGTGAATACCGAAGTGCTTGCCCAAGACCCCTGGTTTGGATGCCAGTCCTGTATAAACTGGGCATAGTGGTGCCTGCTTGTTTGTTTGTTTGTTTTGTTTTGAGACAGGATTTCTCTATGTAGCTTTGGAACCTTTCCCGGCTCTCACTCTGTAGCCCAGGCTGGCCTCGAACTCACAGAGATCCACCTGCCTCAGCCTCCGGAGTGCTGGGATTAAAGGCGTACGCCGCCACCACCGCCCTGAGGTGGTGCATGCTTGTAATCCCAGCCCTGGGGAGATGAAAGCTAGGGGACCAGAAGTTAAAGGTCATCCTCAACTACATAGCAAATTCAAGGCCAACCTGGCCTACATTACAGCTTGTCTCAAAAAAGGAAAAAATAAAGGAACCTATCAATAAAATAGAGCTGGGGAAAAAAAGGGGGGCTAGTATTTTTCTGAAAAGCACTCCCACATCAACACATGCTTGTGAATGCTCAGCTGTACCTCCAGCCCCTTCTTGCCTTTCCTTGGGTCAGAGAAGCCTCTTCCAGGCTGTTCTGTGGCCTTTGAGGGTCAAGATGCCATGGCTGATCTTTGGGGGTGATATCTGAGTTTTGAAGCAGAAAGCTCTAAGTGAGGGCTGTTTACTTTTTGGGGGTGCGTGGGGGTGTGTGTGGAGCTGGCCTTGTGCTTGCTGCCTTCCAGGAAGAAGGAGGGACTCCACTCTCTTCTGATGAGTCACGGGGAGAGAAACTTCCAATGTTTGCAAACATGTCAGCCAAGCCTCGGCTTCCTGGGGCTCTCTGCCCAGCCCCTACCAGGGCTCACTGAGCCCACCAGAGAAGCCTTGGTGGTGGTGGTGGGGTTATCCATCGGGATGAGAGGTTCTGCTATATCACCTGAGGTGGAAAGCAGTCAAGAGAAGGGGAGAGCTGTGTATCTCGGGACTCCAGTAAGAGAGGCACCGAAGTGGACCTTCTGCAGAGAGCCCTGTCTACAAACCAGGCCCCACTCTGGGTGATGTAAGAAGGTCAGGGACAGGAAGTGGGCTTTTGAAGCTACAAGGCAGCTCGGTTGGTGAAGCACCCGCTAGGCTCCGAGTTGGCTCCCCAGAACCATAAACCAGAACTGCAAATTACCCTGTACTTTCCCAAGAGGCCTGCCCTCTGCAGAGGGTCTCCAGTGAACCTCCGACCGCAAGGTGGATACCCAGACCCATACATGGATGAAGGGCATTGCAGGAAAGAAGGCAGGGCCTAGGTGAGGAGAAGTTTGCAGGGGTCTTCCTCTCTAGGAAGATGAAGGAGGAGCAGGCTGCAGAGGGTTGGAGCTGGCGGTTTGCTGGGATCCACTGCTCCTCAGCTCAGACTGCTGGAACCAGATGGCACTCATGACGCACCCAGATGGAATGGATCAGGCATGTCAGACACACTTCTCTCAGGATACACAGTGTTCCCCTCCTTCCCCCTCGCCAAAATGAGGAACCACAAGGTGACTCTCGCGGGCAGCCAGGCCCCGGGGAATCTGTGGAGGAGAGCTATCAGGTGACTAGAGCAAGATCACAATAGACATCTCACCGCGCTCACGTCTGCCAATCACCCTTTCTGCTATTGTGGGACGTCAAGGGACCGAGCGATCCTGTTCTAGGAATTTGTCCACGGCAACCCTATCTGCGGCTTGCTCTGTCTGTCCTTGGATTCCTGCCAGCCTGAAACTCTACCTGTCTGCTGCTGCTACCCCTACTGGGGAGCAGGGCCTTGGCATTAGCCAGGCTCTGAGCCTCAAGCTTGCCTTGGAGCGCCTCATCATTCACTAGTGAGAACGTGTTCCATCACTCAGTTTTTGGTTGGGCTAGGAGACCTACCGAGTCCTCCCTGTGATTAGGAATGTCACTGTTTAAACATCTTGGGAGGCGGGGTGGGGGTGGGGGTGGCGCATGCCTTTAATCCCAGCACTTGGGAGGCAGAGCCAGGCTGATCTTTGTGAGTTCGAGGCCAGCCTGGTCTACCAAGCGAGATCCAGGAAAGGTGCAAAGCTACACAGAGAAACACTGTCTCAAAAAACCAAAACCAAAACCAAAACCAAAACCAACCAAAAACAAAACAAAAAAACAAAAACCACCTTGGGGGAGCTGGTTGGGGAAGAAAGGAGCAGAGAGATGTTTCCACAAAAATCAAAGAGCAAGCCTCTGGGAGTGAGGGTAGGGGGGTCGCTGCTATATTTAAAGTGCATTCCTCCTTTGGGGAGCCACAGCTTTGAAAGCCATCCCACAATACTCTGCTTAGCACTGCTATATGGCTTTCTGTCTGTCTCTCTTTCCTCTTTTCTTTCTTCCTGAAGATGGTAACACTTTGGTCTCCTCCCACCCACGTCCCCCCACCCCCTTCTCCTCCAGCAACAACTGCAAAGAAAGAGGAGGGTTTGGTTAATTAATTGGTTTGATATGTGCTGGCACCAGCAGCACCCTGGGCACTATGCTAGATGCTGGGAACACCAATGGGGAGGGCTAAAGGGTCTCAGAGCAAGTGATTATCACATGTTTATCCGGTCACTTGTTATTTCTTGAGGGTCCCTGATCTCCTGGGGCTTATACTTTGTTGTAAGAATTTCTTCCTTCCTTTCTTTTTTTTTTTTTAATGTTTATTTATTTTTATTTCACATACACTGGTGTTTTGCTATGAGTGTTGGGTCTCAGGAACTGGAGTTACAGACAGTTGTGAGCTGCCATGTGCCTGGGAATTGAACCAGGGACCTCTGGAAGAGCAGTCAGTGCTCTTAACCACTAAGCCATCTCTCCAGCCCCTCTTTCTTTCTTTCTTCTTCTTCTTCTTTTTTTTTTTTTTTTTGTTTTGTTTTGTTTTGTTTTGTTTTGTTTTTTTTGTTTTTCGAGACAGGGTTTCTCTCTGTAGCTTTGCACTTTTCCTGGAACTCACTCTGTAGCCCAGGCTGGCCTCGAACTCACAAAGATCCACCTGGCTCTGCCTCCTGAGTGCTGGGATTAAAGGCATGCGCCACCACCGCCCGGCTGAGTTTGCCCATTTGTTATTCCTTCCGCCCTGAGCCTGAACTTCTTGGTCCTGGGTATGTTGTATTATTTATGGCTCCCTTCTCAAAAGGACGTGACCTCTCACTGACCCTCCTCTGGTTACTGTCACACGGGAACCCATGGCTTGGATAGGCGGAGATGTAGGCTGGCCCCAGAGTTCGGTTAGTCGGCATGTGGGAATGTGTGTGCCATGCGCATGTGGGTGGGTTAAAGAATGGGAGAGATTGGAGATGGGAAAGAATGGCAAGCCCTGGGACTTGGTACACCCAAGATTCAGAGTCATGCAGAGAGAGGGGGCACAGGAGGAGTTTGAAAAGGATAGAAGGGAAGCCGAGTTACCGTGGTGATGTGAGGAAGACCAAGCTGCAGCATCTAGTACTGTGCAGGCAGATCTCTGCGAATTCCAGGACAGGCGGGGCTACATAAGGAGACCCTGCCTCAAAAAAATAAAAATAAAGGGGCTGGGGATTTAGCTCAGTGGTAGAGTGCTTGAACCGCAAGGCCCTGGGTTCGGTCGTCAGCTCTGGGTTCGGTGGGGGCGGGGGGAGTAAATAAATAAATGAAATCAGCCTGCTAAACTGGTGAGTTACTGGCTGGAGTGGCTGGGAACCACATCTGCCACCACCTGGGACAGTTGGGAGGTGGAGGTGACTCATAGCTGATCAGCCATTGTTAGTCTGGAGTCGGCTCCCAGGAAGTTCCTCCTTCGTCAGCATCAACTAAGAGTTGGAGTTTTGCAGTCAGCCTTGCAAGGAAGTCAACCACAGGCAGGGTGAGGAAGATTCTAGAAAAGATGCTCTGTGAAGCTGTTCTTGCAGCATGTAGAAACAGTGATGGTCGCCAAGTGCTAGTGTGTTTGTGTGTTCAGTGACGTGTGCGCAAGTGAATTTGTCTTCACACAAAGGCTGGCAGAATGGCGATTTGGGGCTGTGGGCAAGGACTCCAGAACATAGCTCTCCCATTGGATTTTTGTTTGCTTGTTTGTTTGTTTTTTGAGACAGGGTTTCTCTTTGTAGCTTTGGAGTCTGTCCTGGAACTCGCTCTGTAGCCCAGGCTGGCCACGAACTCACAGAGATCCACCTGCCTCTGCCTCCCGAGTGCTGGGATTAAAGGCGTGTGCCGCTACCACCGCCTGGCTTCCCATTCAATTCTTATGGACAGCCAAGAGTACATGGGGCCACACCTATAATCCTAGCAGCATTCAGGAGCCTGGGGCAGAAGGATCTCGAATTTGCAGGCAGCATTTCAATAGTGTGGCCTTTTCGGCCATCATTTCTACTCAATAAGCACACATCCAGAGCAAGCAAGAGGTGGCAGATGGGATCCTGTCAGAGGTCTTGGCTCCTTCTGGCCTCTCAGTGTAAGCATTTCGTGATGCCAAGTCCGGTCCTGTTGCTTAAATGGGTATTTCTCACAGTACATGACCTTCAAGTCAGCTGACTACATCAACCAGAGGAAGGTTGATGTTCCAACACTGTATGTCAATCTGTCAGGGCTAGGATAAATGGCAGGAGCACCCTTTAGGAGCTTTCCTTTTTGACTTTGGAACCTCTGGTCAAAAGATTTATAAAGGGCTGGAGAGAAGGCTTAACGGTTAAGAGCACCGGCTGCTCTTCCAGAGGTCCTGAGTTTAATTCCCAGCATCCACATGGTGGCTTACAACCATCAATAGTGGGATCTGAGGCCTTCTTCTGGCATAAAGGCATACACACAGATAGAGCACTCATATGCATAAAATAAATAAATCAATCTAAAAGAAAAAAGATTTCTAACAATTGAAGAATCACATGCAGCCAATTAATTATTTTTAACCTGGAATGAGTCACTAACAGGCCTGTTGGCTAGTGACAACTACGTCCTACCTGTAAAACTGTGTGTAAATCAAATCTGGGATGTATCACTAAAACAGCTTGGGGGCGGGGCTGGAGAGATAGCTCAGTGAGAGAGAGCACTTGCAGAGGACCTGGGGTTCAGTTCCCAGCACCCACATGGCAGAACCATCTGTAATTCCAGTTCCAGGAGGTCCGATGCCTTCTTTTGTCTCCGAGGGCACTAAGGCAGGGATATAGTGGACATACCTATGAGGCGAGACACTCATACATACAAATACATTTAAATTTTTCTCGTTTTTCCCTGTTACTGAAAACAGATTCTTTTCTCATATAATACATCCTGATTATAGTTTCCCTCCCTCTACTCCCTCCAGTTCCCTGCCGTCTCCCCTCCCCTCCAGATCCACTCCCTTTTTGTCTCTGGTTAGGAAAGAACAGGCTTCTAAGAGATAACCAAACACGACAAAACAAAATATAATAAGATGAAGCAAAAACTACCATAAAAATATGGAATGCTTCACAAATCTGCATATTATCCTTTCACATGGGCGATGTTAATCTTTTCTGTATTTTCCAATTTTAGTTTATGTGCTGCCAAAGTAAGCATAAGTTGAAATTTTTTTTTTTGAGAGAGAGAGAGAGAGAGAAAGAGAGAGAACATAATGCTCTTGCAGAGACTGGAGTTCTTTTCCCAGCAGCCATATTGGATTGCTCACAAGCTATAACTCCAGTTCCAGGGGACCTGATTCCCTCTTCTGGCCCCCTCAGGCCCCTGCACTCATGTGCACATACCCCCACACAGATACACACAATTAAAATAAAATACATCTGGGGGCTGGAGAAATGTCTCAGTGGTTAAGAGCAACTGAGCTGCTCTTCCAGAGGTCCCGGGTTTTATTCTCAGCATCTACATGGTGGCTCATCTGTGACTCCAGTCCCAAGAGATCCGATGCCTTCTTCTGGCCTCCAAGGGTACCTGGCAGGCACACAGTGGTGCATAGGCATACATGCGAGCAGAGCACTCATTCACATTTAAAAAAAAGAATCTTTTAAGAAAGGCTTGGAGGGCTGGGGAGATGGCTCAGAGGTTGAGAGCACTGGCTGCTCTTCCTGAGGTCCTGAGTTCAAGTCCCAGCAACCACATGGTGGCTCACTACCATCTATAATGAGATCTGGTGCCCCCTTCTAAAATGCAGGCAGAACACTGTATAATAATAAACAAATAAAATCTTTTTTTTTAAAAAAAAGACTTGGAGATGAAAACTCAAAAAGATCATAAGTACAAAAACATTCATTTATAGGCAGGCTCTGTGCCTGGGATGCACAAAAAAATCAACGAGCTAAGTATACCATAAATAGATTTAATGAGACTATGGTTTGCATGTAAAGGACTTGGTTTGAGCTCGCTGTTAACACTACAGTGTGTGAGCTTCAAAGGCTTCAGACAGAGGTGGGTCATGCTCAGAGTTGTGTGCTCAGTATTGGGCGTGTCCAGAGGTCCTGAGCCGCTGAGACCCGGGCTATAGGAAAACAGTGTCGATGCCCCACTGCTTTTTATAGTTAGGAAAGGAGACATTAATGCAATCATGACCTTGATGTACTCAAAGGGATCACCTACTCGAGGGATTAAGCTTGTTCAGGGTGGTTTCAGAGAGCGAAATAAGAACCAATGTGGGGTTGTCGATTTAGCTCAGTGGTAGAGCGCTTGCCTAGCTAAGAGAAGGTGGATTCTGCCCAGAATGGAGCTGCTTTAATGGTTAGAGCTGTCCAAATACAGAGCAGACTGCCTCTGGTGGCCTTCACCACTTCACAGGAGGCCTGCAGAGGGCTGAGAACTGGCCGGGCCTCTTTTGCAAGTCACCTCCTGGCTTTTTTTTTATGGGAATAGCTTTTTGATCTAACCTGCCTTTTATTAGCTAATGCCCTCCTTTATTGATGCCTCTGACAGTCTTCGATCCCACTTCATCTTTCTGCATCCCACTCTCTCTTCTTTCCCTTTTCCTATGTCCTCAAGTGATGAAGTACGTGGCTAGGAGCCTTGCTGGAAGGCAGGGTAACCTTTCTTATTAAAGCCTTGCAAACAAGAAGTTGAGAACGGCGCTGTGCATAGAATAAACTGAGCCTCAATTTTTTTCTTTTTTAAAAAGGCAGGTTCTCACTATGTAACCTTGGCTGGCCTGGAACTCGCTCTGTAAACCAGGCTGGCCTTGAACTCACAGAGATCCGCCTGCCTCTGCCTCCCGAGTGCTGGGATTAAAGGTGTGCACCACCATGCCCTTTCTATTTCTTCTTCCTTTTTAAAAACAAAAACAAAAACAAAAAAACCAAAAACACATTTTATTTTATTTGCATTGGTATGAAGATCCCCTGGAACTGGAGTTACAGTTATCTGTGGGCTGCCATGTGGGTGCTGGGAATTGAACCCTGGTCCTCTGGAAAAGCAGCAAGTGCTCTTAACCGATGAGCCATCTCTCAAGCCCCTTCTTCTTTTTAACTGAGATAAATCCTTTATTTATTTATGTTTCTCCCACCTTTGTTTCTAAATAAGAGTAACCACGAGGATTCTGCCTTTGGGAGTCTGGGCTCATGATCAGTTTTGCCAACCTCTAAGCAAGGGGTCTCTGGCATACCAAGAGACTGGGAAACAAAGGCCTGGTTGGTATGATAATATGCCGGGGGCCCATGCTGAGCTAAAACAAAATCAAACTAGTAGTTTAAGGGAACATTCCAGCCTTCAGTAAAAGCAAGCAAGCAAACAAACAAACAAACAAAAACTTGCAAAGAACATTCCAGAAGGGGGATGGAATGTGGTAGCGGTGCCTATGAGAATACAGACCATGGTCATCTCTGACAGCCCTATGAAGTAGTTTTGCCTGCTTTTTGTTTTAAACGTGTTTCATAGCCATGCTTATAAGGCCAGCGGCTTAGAGGCGGTCAGGTTTGTTCATGAATGGACATCAATCAATGGAGTCCAGCAGACTTTTGCCGAGGCCTCTGTGCTTGCACAGTCCTTTGCTGGTTGCTAATGGGTTGAGAAGGGGGGGACTCTCATTCACTTAAACTACAGGTACTCAATAAATGATGAGCGGATGCCGGGGAATGACAGGACAGACAAGCTGTGTTCTCATGGAGCTCATACCTGGGTGCCCCACCAAGAGACCAGCAGCAAGCAAGTAAACAAAAAACACAGCATATTTTCCACGGGTGGGTGCTTGGGGGAAGGGGACCTTGGATAATGTGATAGAGGGTGCACTGGGGAAGGGAGCTGCTTCAAATAATAAAGCATCTTTCAGGAGGGGACGTCTGAATGAAGAAGACAGCCTGAGGGAGGTACCGGGAACTCCTGTTGAAAGATGCAATTGCAGCCCTGAGAGAGGGGACTTCAAGGAAAAAAAGACAACCTAGACCCAGTGAACGTCTCAGACACTTTCCAAACTGAAAAAGGGCACGATCTTCCTGCCCTCGGTGCCTCTTGCTGTTGGTGTGAAAACCATGAAGCCAGGCTGAACTGGAACACAAGGAGGCCGAAGACCCACCGGTGCTCCATCACCACACCCCCACCTTGCAGGCAGTCACCTGATCCTTCTGAAGAGGCTGTGACCTAACCAGTTTCCACCTTGCTTCTAGGGAGTGCATTGCTATACACTAGAATTTTTGTTTGTTTGTTTCGTGTAGGGTTCTCTTGGCCCTTTCCCAAGTATCAATCAGAACTGCATGCCAGCCTCCACTCCTTGGAAATAATTAAATGAAATGACGTACTTGATTTCTTTTTCAGTCCGGTAATGCGCCGCGATTTGCATCTGTTGAAGGAATCTCTTAAGTCTTAAGGCCCAGCCCTGTGGGACGACTCAAGTGATTTTTATTTCGGGGGGTGGGGAGGGGCGTTGCTAAACACTCGAGTGGACGAAATGCTTTATTTTGCAACCGATTCCCTTCAGGGAGCTGCTCTATGTGAGAATATTCGTGAATTCAATGCAGCGGCCCCCCGACCCCCTGTTTAGTATAGCTTCCCACCTTCCTCTGCTTTTTAAATTTATTTATTTTTTAAAAATTTTTTAGACAAGGTCCAACATCGCAGGCTGGTTCTAAACTCAGTAAGTGTCCGAGGACGACCTTGAACTCTGGATTCCATTGCTTCCACCTCTGCGTGCAGAGATCACGGGCGGACATCACAATCACACTTGACTCAGTATGACCTCTTTATATTGGCAAAATTACATTTCATGCTAGGCTCTGATCAGACCTCACCGACAGAGCAGATGATTTGTGGTTTAAGAATAGGTTTGAGATTGAAAGCTCCTTCTCTCCCATCGGGGGAAAGTGGAAGTCTGTATGGCAGCCTTCATTTTAAAGCCAAAGTCACGCACCTAGCAGACGCAGAGCTGCTACAGCATAACCTGCGACTTCTCTGCAGACGTGTGTCAAAGGAAATAAAACTTCCTCCTTCCTCCCCCATGGGTGGGATTCCCTGTCGGGGTACAGAACCCGCAGGGGAAGGAAGGGCAGGTGTTGGCGTGCCACGGAGATGGGGCTCTCGGCTGGGGGTGTGGGATGCGGTGTTCCCGAGGCGACAGATGAGCGATTTTGGCTGTGTGGGAAGGGAACTGCGGAATCCCTCCCCTTGCTTGCTGAGGGGGGCTCTGAAGGAGGCATCAGGATGCAGAGCACGGCTCGGGCTGTCCAGGGCGCAGAGGCGAGCCAAGGACACCCGTCCCAGCGCGCCTCGGTCGCCCGCGATCCGGCACCTCCCCGCCACCGCGCGGGCCCCAGCAATGCCCCCAGCGGCGGGGTGGGGGGCAACGAGCGCAGAGCGCCCACCCGTGAGCCCCGGCGCCCCCCACTCCGGCGAAAGCCTCGGCCGAGAAAAAGCCGGGATCGCCCCTCCCGTCCGGCCCGGGCCGCAGCGAGCAAAGCGCGGCCCCGGAGTCGGCCTGCGCGCGCACGCTGGCTCGCTGGCTCGCTGGCTCGCTCGCTCGCTGGCGCGTGCGCGCGCGCGGCCTCGATCCGGGTTACTGGGGGCGGCGCGCGGGACGGGGCGGGGCCTGCCGCCGGCGTGGGCGCGCCTGGCGCACACTCACACAAGCGCGCGCGCGCACGGGCGGGCGGCCGGGGCGTGGGGGGGGGGGGGAAGGGGGCGGGGCCGCGCCGCCCGCGCCGCGCTGGGGCGCTCTCGGCCAATGAGCGGCGTCCACATGCCGCGGCGGCGGCGAGAGGGGAGGCAGCGGCGGATAAATGCTATTAGAGCAGCCGCCGCGGAGCCGTCCCCGACGCCACCTCCCGTCTCCTCCGCCGCAGTTTCCTCCGCCGCTGTCGGGGGTGCGGAGCTGAGGAGGGGCTCGCGCGAGGCGCGCCGCGCAGAGCTGCCGCTGCCGCCGCTGCTGCCCGTCTCCGGTTGCCCGCCTCGCTCTCCTCCGCCCGCGCCCAGGGGCTCGCTCGCCCGGGCGCCCCTGCTCAGCCAGCCGCGCCGGGTCTCCTGTCCGCGCCGCGGCGGCGCGGCGGCCTGTGCTTGCCTGCGGCCGGCCGGCGGGCAGCTGAGCCGACGCACTCCTCGCAGCGCGGCGGCGGGAGGCTCGCAGCCCCTCGGGTGGGCTCGGCCAGGCCGGGCCGCGTGCGGCGGTTTCTAGGTAGGAGGGGAGACGGGGCTCGGGTGATTCAGCGCCCGGTCAGGCGGAAGCGGCCGTAGCCTCGGCGGCGGCGGCGGCGGCGGCGGAGGCGGAGGAGGAGCAAGAGGAGGGGACAGCTGTCCGCGCCCGGGCGCCCGCGGTGGCACGAGCCCGCGGCCCGAGTGCGAGGCGGAGGCGAGGAGGCCGCGGGGACGCGAGGCGAGGCCGGCCGGGGCCCCCGCAGCCATGGAGAACGCTCACACAAAGACGGTGGAGGAGGTGCTGGGCCACTTCGGCGTCAACGAGAGCACGGGGCTGAGCCTGGAGCAGGTCAAGAAGCTCAAGGAGAGATGGGGCTCCAACGGTAGGTGCGGGGCGCCGGGGGCTGCAGCGGCGCGGCGCGGCACGGCGCCCGGGCCCGGGCGCCAAGGAAGATGGCTGACCCGGCTCCACCTCGTGGGGCTCGGCTCGGCTCGGCGCCCGACGGCTGCCAGAGGCCGGGGCGGTCGGGTCGGCACGCGGGTCGGGGCCTCGAGCCGGTGACCTTCCCGGGGCGCAAGCGAGCCCCCCGGGGTGGCGGTGGGGGGAGAAGGCTGCTGCGGCCGGGCTGAGCCCCCCGCGGGTCCCTGGGGCGTCGGTGCAGTGGAGACACCCTCCGACCGTTTCGAGTGCTCCCCGAAGTTACACATCTGGCAGAAGTGATGACCCAGCGTGGTCCTGGGGGCCCCGGGGAGCTGATGACCGACCGGGGCTGCGTGATGTCCTCGGGGTATCAGTGGAGAGGGAGGGAGAGGCCGGCTGTTCGTAGACCCACATCTGTCTTTCAGAGCTCGGTGGTGGTGGTGGATTTAGCAGGTTTTATTTTTTTTTTTTTTTCTTATAAAGGCGCTAATAACATGTCTGTATTTTTCTTTCCTCCCAACACGTTGGCTGGCGAATTTCGGCATTCTAGAATTACCGGCTGAAGAAGGTAAATCTTCGTGTTGCTTTGGAGAGAGATGGTGTGTGCACGGACCCGGATTGATTGGTGTGGACAATTAGAACACATACTTTTTTTTTTTTTTTTTTTCCCTTTTCTTCACAGGAAAAACCTTGCTGGAACTTGTGATTGAGCAGTTTGAAGACTTGCTAGTTAGGATTTTATTGCTGGCCGCGTGTATATCTTTCGTAAGTATTAAAAGAAATATATTTTATCTGCCCATAAAAGCTGAAAGTATTTCACTGGTACACCAGAAAACAAATAATAGCCATTAAATTTCCATGTTTAAAAAAAAAATAATAATAACCACCTAGGTGTCAGAGACCAAAAAAAAAAGGTAGAAGCTATTTTGTAGAGAAAATAGATGCCCAGCTTTTACAGTGCCGTGAGAGGTGACGGCTCCTGGCGGCAGGGTCTCTGACATTCTTAGCCTTAGAAAGTTTCTCGTGGCCAGGCCTTCTTTTCTGTTGGGTTCTTCCATTTGTTATCCTGTTGTGAGATCATGCTAAGATGATGTTGGGCCCTTTGTAAATAGAATGTACAAAGGGAATAGTCAAGCGGCTGTGCCCTCCTGGTAGTGGCAAGGTGACAGTTGTGTCTGACAGTGACAAGACAGATGACGGCCGTGATGGCACCACTGTTGACCAAATTTGGTCACTGACCTTTAGGGTGGCATCTAATCCGGACCCCTGTCTTGAGTGATTCCTAGGTGGAGAGAACAAAGTTCGATACTCTTGGTTCTAAATATTAAAGAGGGAATGAAGGTAGAGTGTTTTTTTGTTGTTTGGTTTGTTTTTTTGTTTGTTTGTTTGTTTGGTTTTTTGTTTTGTTTTGTTTTGTTTTGTGATGTCTTCCCCCCCCCCAATCTTGTTCTGTATGGTTGCTAAGAAACTAGTGAAATGCAGAGAACCGTCTAAGAAAAACTAATAGAAGTGGCAAGGTTATTTCTAGGTTATTAACACTTTTCTCTGGTGTTTTTTTTTCTGGCCAGTGGACTTCTTTATAGTTTCCTTAAAACCGTGATAGTGGTACACAGATAGTCTTCACTTTGATGGCACGCGATGCTTTTTGTTCTTACAACATTGCATTCTTACACTGTGATAGGAAGTGAAAATCATAGAATACTTGTTTCAAGGGCTCACAAAACTGACAGCTGTTGGGTTTCAATTATGTATATATTCTCATGTAAATCTGACCTCGGGGTCATGCGGTCATGAAAACACCAGCAGAGGACTGTTGAGAACTTAGTGAGTTCAGGTGAAGGGAAGATTGGTTTTTAGTTATTTTTAAAATAAATATTGGTGACCTTTAGGAGCGGTTGTGTACATGAATTTTGCCATGAAACTTTGTCATGTTAAGTAAGTGTTGTGAGGTCATCACTACTACTAGTTCAGTTCTCAAGAATCTTACCTGTGGTTTCACTGAATAAAATTTACACTCAAACTATTCAGCATACTACGGAGTCACTCACTCTGTACCACTTACATATCTTTTTGTGATTTTTGAATATTTTGCCTAAGAATGGCTGCGACATTGTTAAACAGGGTAAATGAATAGAGTAGTTGTTGGGTTATAGTTTGAGCTTGTTGACATGAGATAAAATAAATTATACATTTGGGGAGTGATTCAGGGTATGTATTTACACAGGCTACATAAATCTGAAAGTTAAATGCTGGCACTCACTAAGGTCTTCGGGACTTAGAAATAACTAGCTGATATATGCAAGCCATAGGCAAAATACATTCCTGCTGGTTCCCTCTGTGTTACACTTTAAAGCAGTCTTGGAAATAGTGCCGCTTGTCAATGAACAAGTTACTGGCTACTGGATCTTGGGGTTTCAAAATTGGGAGTGGTCAGTTTGACTTTTTAGCAAGTAGGCTTAATGATTGTAGGTGTATTTTACAATAGAGTAATTAGGAATTTATTATTTTTAATCATTTTCCAATTTTAAGTGCTTAACTTTTTTGTAATAGAGGATGTGTGTTAGTGTTTATAGTTGAAATGTGAGTTCATTTGCAATAACTACTTGGAATTCTTGTTCAGGAAATGAACTGTTACATTTTTATGTTATGGTTTGTTAAATGGCTAAAGAATAAGTGTAGGAAGTACTTATAGAATTGACTTAATTGGCTTTGGTTTATTTGATGAAGGTTGTAGGTAGGTTAAGATGCTGTTCTGAGGCTGCTCTAAAACTTACGTTACTGACTGTTAGTGTCCACACTGTAAGGTTGCCTTGTTTCAAAAGGTTCAGGAAACTGAGGCATCAGGACAGCCTGGGCCAGAGTAAGACCCTATCTCAAAAGCTATAAAAATGGAAAAGAGAGAAATTGTACTCGGTGGGTTCTGTTGATGCTTTCATGGAGGGTTGATGGTGCTATGTGCTACTCGATCTGTCTTTCCTTATTTCTCTTTATTTCTGTTACTGCCTGTGTGTGTGTGTGTGTGTGTGTGTGTGTGTGTGTGTGTGTGTGTCAGGCAGTGTAGGGATGTGTGTGCTTATTGAGGTATGGGGGTGCACTTGTGTAAATATGTGTGTGGTGGCCAGAAGTTGACATCAGGTGTCTTAATGACTGTCCACCTTATATACTGAGTCAGGATTTCTGGATTAAACCCAGAGTTCACTGATTCAGCTAGTTTAGCTAGCCAGCTTGCCCCAGGGATCTCTCTCTACCTCCCAAGAGCTGAGATTATAGGCAGGCTATCGCCACTTTCTGACCTTGGTGTGAGTGAATGCCTGAGGTCTGAACCCAGGTCTTTAAGCTCAGCCATCTTTTAGGCCCTGTTTTGAGACTGGTCTCAAACTCACTGTGTATAGCCCAGTCTTATACAATCCTCCTGCCTTACTTAGCCTCTTAGGTGCCAGGATTACAGGCTTGTGCCACCAACTTCAGTTTGTTATTTATTTTCATAGCTTGCAAATAAGCACTGACTTATTTGTGGGAGTCAGTATATTCTTACTGGCTTAACAGGAAAAACATGATCTTTGAATACTTAGATTCTTTTGTAGAAGTGAGTGAATAAGCAGTTCTCATAAATCATCAGATTTCTCCCCAGGTTAGAAAGATATTAATGATTTATTTCAAATATCAGACTAGTAAACTGTTAACTACAGTTAATGTTTTGCTCTGGCAAAAAAATAGGAAGCAAGCTGCATTAATGTTTTACGCTTGTGGCTCATGGGGGCAGATTAATTTAGAGTATTCACCAAAGTTGTTTCTTTTAAAAAGATCAATTCCGGTATGGTGGTACATGCCTACATAATCTTTTAGTTAGGAGTTCAAGGCCATCCTTGGCTATACATTGGGTTTGATGAGGTTGGCCTGAGGTATAGAAGGATGTCTCAGCAAAATACATCTCCCTTTGCATATGGACATTAAATTTCCTTAACTTGACTTTTACTGTTTTTTCATTTGGATTCCCCTTTTCTAAGGTTACTAACTTTACCCTCAATATGCTGCATCATCTGGTTGCCTAACTGGAATGCCTGCCCACTCTTCCCCTCTCCCAGTAGAACACCTGCCAGACACAGGGAATATGGTGCCTGTTACTTTGAAGAGTGTTGTTGAGAAAGTAAAGGGGCTGTGATAAGGGAGTTGTTGAGGGAAGAGGAGCACAGGCTTTTAGAAGATAACCTCACCAGGTAACTGTTGGGTAAAGAGCTGAAGGAGAGGTGAGTGTCTTAGGGCTGTGATGGCATTGGCATTAGCTGACCTATCTAGACCAGGGTGGCACCTACTGATGATGGAGATCAGCAAAGGTTTCTTTATTTACTCTTTGCCCAATTTCCTGTTTTACACTGCTTGTATTGATTCTAAAATACTCTTGTTGTTTTGAGACACTGTCTCTTCTTACAGTCCTGGCTGGCCTAGAACTCAGGAAGAGCCTTTAGCCACCAAACTGAGCTCTATGCTTTTATAAAACATGGGATCTGTTTTTGCTTTGCTTTATTCAATGACATACAGGAAGCATTTAATAGTGTACTTTAGTGTTTTAAATTTTTTTGTTTTGTTTTCTTAAAATATAATTTAAAAGTTGATTTGAAGAGAAAACATTAATGTCTTTCCCCACTTTCCTACTATAAGGATAGAATCCAGGGCCTTGAGCACACTAACAGACTTTATCTTCAGTCATATTGTGTAGTGTGTGTGTGTGTGTGTGTGTGTGTGTGTGTGTGTGTGTGTGTGTTGGTTGTGGAGGAGATAGTCTCACTGTTTGGCCTTGGCTAGCCTGGACCTATCAGTGTAGACTTGAGATCTACCTTCCTTTGCCTTCCTAGTGCTGGGGTCAAAGCTGTGTTGGTTTTCAAGGTACTGCATTACTATATGGCCAAGGATTCTTGTTCCTCCTGCCCTGGCCTCCTGTATCCTGGAATTACAAGTGTGTATTGCCATGCTTAACTCTGATATAGTTTGTTTATTTAGTTTTTTAATTTTTGGTTTTTCGAGATAGGGTAGCTTTGCGTCTTTCCTGGATCTCACCCTGTAGACCAGGCTGGCCTCAAACCAACAAAGATCCTCCTGGCTCTGCCTCCCGAGTGTTGGGACTAAAGGCGTGTGCCACCACCGCCTGACTAGTTTTTTTATTTTTTAGATTTATTTATTATGTATACAGTGTTTGGATGCATGTATACCTGCAGACCAGAAGACTGCAACAGGTCTCATTATAGCTGGTCGTGCCACCATGTGGGTGCTGAGAACTGAACTCAGGGCCTCTGGAAGAGCAGCCAGTGCTTTTCACCTCTGAGCCATCTCTCCAACCCCCTGGTATAGTGGGTTTTTTTTTGTTTGTTTGTTTGTTTGTTTTGTTTTTGGAAGTGGTTTTTTTGTTTGTTTTTCAAGACAAGGTTTCTCTGTAGCTTTGTGCCTTTCCTGGAACTTGTTCTGTAGCCCAGGCTGGCCTTGAACTCACAGAGATCCACCTGGCTCTGCTCCTGAGTGCTGGGATTAAAGGTGTGTGCTACCTTCACCCGGAAGTCTTTTTATAGAAGAGAAGGAATGCTAATCTTATCAGGTTTGTTTGTTTTTCTTTTGTTTGTTTTCAAGGAAGATGAAAATAGCCCTTCTGTCTTTTTTCTTTTGGTTTTTCAAGACAGGTTTCTCTGTGTAACATCCCTAACTGTGTTGGAACTCACTTTGTAGACTAGACGGGCCTTGAACTCAGATACACCTGCCTCTGACTCCTGAATTCTGGTTGTTCTTAGCACTTTCAGGCAGGTGGTGCTGGCATTGAACCTGGGCCTCTCACGTGCTCTGCAGTCACTCTCCCACTAGACTATACTGCAGCCCCTTTGCGTTCTGGGTGGTCTTGAGAGTTCAGCCGTAGCTGGATGTAGTAGCACACAACTTTAATCCCAGCACTCAGGAGGCAGAGGTAGGTAGCTGAACTCTTGAGTTCACAGCCAACAAGATCTACATAGAGAGCTCCAGGCCAGCAGCCAAGGATGCAGTGAAAACCTGCCTGAAAAAAAAAGTGAGCTCAGCCCACAATCCCACGGCATAATTTGACCAACCTCCCTCAGTATATAGCAGAACATGCCTTTTTGCCTTACAACAAAATTTGCTTTGTCACTCCTGTTAGAAGTTAGTCGTTCCAGGTTAAATGTGGGGGCACATACCTGTAATACCAGCCCTGAGGAAACTTGAGGCAGGAAGACTGCTGTAAGTTGGAGGTCAGCCTGGCCAGAGCAAGACCCAGGAAACACAGGAAAGTTAGCGGACTGGAGAGATGGCTCAGTGGTTAAGAGTACTTGCTACACTTGTAGAAAACCTGGCTTTGGTTCCCAGCACCTGCGTGATCTGTAACTCCAGTTCTGACAGTCCAACACTATTTTCTGGATTCCGTGGGTACCAACATGCATGTGAATATATACATAAACAGAGAGAGAGAAAAAATTGTAAGGGTATTAGCAGTGCCATAGTGCCGTTTCTTGTGCGGTGGGATCAAACCCCAGAACCTCATCTTTTAGGAAGATACTCTACCTCTGAGTTAGATCCTAATCCAGAGATTAATCCTGTGAATGTCAACAGAAAGATCTCATTCTACACTGCTTAGGTTTAAAATAAAGTGAATGGTGACTTGGAACAGGGCTGGCAAATTTGAAACTTGGTGGATAATTGTAGGGGAAGGTACTGTTACTGTAACAATACAGAGTTTGGAAGGAAGAAGAAACACTTGGCCTAAAATGACATTGCAGCTCCCCTCTCCTCTTCTTCTGCTTACTCATTGCTTGTGGAGTGTTGTGCTTGGTCTTAGTCATAAGATACTGAGCATCATCTATGTACCAGAGCCTCTTTGGAGCCTCTAGGGATGCAGCTGTAATCAAAGGCAGTACAAAGAAATCCTTTATGTTCAACCTATTTCCCCTTTTGTATAAATACATTTTGTGTAGCTTAGGAAAAACCATAGTTGGTAACTAAATTGACCATACCATAAGACAGTATCTGTCGCCGGGCGGTGGTGGCACACGCCTGTAATCCCAGCACTTGGGAGGCAGAGGCATGCGGATCTCTGTGAGTTCGAGGCCAGCCTGGGCTACCAAGTGAGTTCCAGGACAGGCGCAAAGCTACACAGAGAAACCCTGTCTTGAAAAACAAAAAGACAGTATCTGTCCAGTTTCTCTTAGACCTTCTCACTATGGTCATTTTTGTCAGCACAGTTTCCCGTTTGTATAACCTAGCAGGATTTCTTACCAACAGAACAAACCTGAGCGTAGATTGGTTTTTATCAGTTAAATGTGTTCTTCAGTTTGAAGTATAGGATTTGAGTCTTTGGGTTATTTAGTGTTTTGAGATAGATTTTATTTTTATTTAGAAACATTTTAGATTATTTTATACATATACATGGGTATGTTTGTGTGACTATATGCCACATGTGCGTGGGTACCTCTAGAGGCGAGAAAGAAGGTGGTCTGATCCCCTGAAGCTGTAGTTACAGGCAATTGTACGCTGTAATATGGCTGCTGGGAACTAAACTCGAGTTCTAGAAGAGCAGCAGTTGGCTCTTAGCCACTGGGCTGTCTCTTTAATCTCGGACATTTTTTTTAAGTACTCAAGAAACTGCTGTGGAGTTCCTCACCCCTTGTACAGGGGAATGAGCCCAGAGGCTGGCTGGCATATGCTTAGCAAGAGCTGTAACCATTGAACTACCTTCCCAGGCCTAAGTGGTGGGTGGTCCTTACATTTTAAATAGGTGGGTACCATTCTTCCACCTTAATAGATTGGGTCACTAGTTTCTCATCCAACAGTAGTTAATATATCTGTAGAACTTTCAAGTGTGGGTAGCCTGTGTTTTCTATTCAACAAGTTATATGGAAGGCAAGTTCAGAATTCTTCCATTGAATAAATGTTAGTCATGAGAACAATGTGCATCTCTTGACTAGTAGAGGTTTGTTTTTACTCTGGTAATTCTGACACTGCTCACCCTTCCCTTCATCTGTTAAGGGATGTTGCCTTAAGTTGTCCCCAGGCTTGCCTGCCAAGAAGGAAATTCTTACCCACTTTAACAAGGTGTGAAGCTTATCTTAGAGTTGCTAATGCCTCACTGACCTTTTGGAAAGGTCTCTGGTCACTTGTGAAGTTGAGCAATTTTTCTTCTTTAAGAGCTAATTAAATTTCTTATTTCTGATATGTTCTCCTTGGCAAATGTTTGGAAGGCTGTATCAGCAGCTGTGATCCTGCATCTATCAAAATTTAACTTCCTAGAGAAGTTTTCATTCTGGCCAAGATCCTGGCCTTAGTACTGGGAATGCCCTGTTGAAAGCTTGCTGTGCTATTTATCAGATTCATTCTGGTTTCTCTGCCCTGCTTGTCAGTGGTAATTGGCATGTGTCAGAGCCTGGGTACTTTCTGTTTGGTTTTCTTTGATCTGATTTTTTGCTAATTCGGTGTTATTCCTGTTTTAGAGTTTCATATCACCTTAATTACCTTCTGGACATTGGCTATTTGTGTTTAAAAAAAAAACAATTTCATTGAGTACAAATACTGTGTAGGTTCATTTTTTTTTTTTCCCCAAGACAGGGTCTCTCTGTGAAACAGTCCTGGCTGTCCTGAACTCACTCTGTAGACTAGGCTTGCCTCAAACTCAGAGATCACCTGCCTCTGCTTCACGAGTGTAGGGATTAAAGGTGTGTGTCGTCATTACCACCACCACCACCACCACCACCACCTGGCAGGATTCATTATTTTAACTTAATTTTACTTATAGTACAGGGTTTGTGTGTGTGTGTGTGTGTGTGTGTGTGTGTGTGTGTGTGTGTGTACATACACACATGTGTATGTTCATATGTTTGTTTTGAGACAAGGTTTCTATTATGTAGCTCTACCATGTAGACCATACTAACTCAGAGAGCCACCTGCCTCTGCTTCCCAAGATCGAGAATTAAATGGTGTGTGTGGGGAGTTGTACACAGAGGTCAGATAACAACTTTATGGTGTTGGTTCTCTCCCTGAGCTTTTTTTATGTGGATTCCAGGGATTGAGTTCAGGTTGTCAGGCTTGTAGGGTAAGTGTCTTTCCCTGATAAGCCATCTTGCTAGCTCCCAGGTAATGTTTCAAAGAAAAGGTCTTCATTGTGAAATGTGTTCACTTTAAGCAACATCAACCACCACCACCACCACCACCACCACCACCACCACCTCCCACTCCACACACACCACAAAGTAAAAAGCCCACGTACCAGACTGATTCAGGTTGGCAGGGTTCTGATAAAATTGCCACTGACATTTGTCAGGACCTGGCTCTGGATAATGGGAAGGAGCTTGTTTGCATAGGTGCCATGGACCCTGTATGGAGGTCAGAGGTCAACTTTGAGGCGTCAGCCATCGGGTCCTCCACTGTGAGTTCCAGAATTGACCTCAGATCATGAGGATTGCACAGCAAATGCTTTTACCCACTGTCCATCTCACTTGCCCTCCTGGTTAACATTTAACTACTTAGATCATGGGTTCTCAACCCTTTCATGGGGATCGCTTAGGACCATCGAGAAACACAGAAATTTACATTACAACTTCATAACAGTAGCAGAATTACAGTTATGAATGGGAGAACTGTAGTAAAGGGCACAGTGTCAGGAAGGTGAGAACCACTGACACCAGAGCTCTTTATTAACTCACGGCGTCATCTTTCTGTCACCTTCGTCGTAGCTTGACTATTAACTTGGAGTTGGCAAGGATCTTTCCATGTGCCTCAAACTGACAGTCTTCCTGCCTTGCCCTCGGCACAGACTAGATCAGGGTTTTGTTTTTGTTTTTTGTGATTACATTTTGTTGTACTGGGTGTGTGTGAGCTGTGTGTATCCATGCACATGCCTTTTGAGAGTAGTTTCTTTCCTTTTACTGTGATTGAATTTAGATTATCAGGCTTGGCAGCAGGCACTTTTACAGTATATGCCATCTCCCTGGCCCAATTTATTTCATTTATCTGGAGGGGAATTCTTGTGATTTCTGAAGTGTTGTATCGTAATATTAAGTATTGTGATGTGAATAGGCTTCAAAATACATTCCCAACTCAGAACCACCTTGTAATTCTGAGGTGACCTTCACTGCCTCTGAGAGTTAGGGAGCTTAAGTTGCTCTATATTGAATTTGAGTAAGCGGCAATTTTTTACCTCCAAATGTTTTCTTGTTTGTGTTTTGTTTGGTTTTCCAGTGTTTTAGACTGTAAATTCAGGCCATGTATGTCTATGACTTGATGTGAATTTTTTTTTGTTTTTTGTTTTTCGAGATAGGGTTTCTCTGTGTAGCTTTGCGCCTTTCCTGGAACTCATTTGGTAGCCCAGGCTGGCCTCGAACTCAGATCAGCCTGGCTCTGCCTCCCAAGTGCTGGGATTAAAGGCATCCGCCGCCGCCGCCGCCGCCGCCGCCGCCGCCGCCGCCGCCACCACCACCACCACCACCGCCGCCGCCGCCACCACCACCACCGCCACCACCTGGTGTGAATTTTTAAGAAATTATTTGGTTTGTATGGTAGTTTGCATGTATATCTGGGTATCACATGTGTTCAGGGCCCTGGACACCAGAAAAGGGAATCAATCCCAGCTGCTACTGGAGTTACAGATGTTTATAAGCCGGTGTGTAGGTGTTGGGGATGGAACCTGGTTCTCTGGACCACCAACCAGTATCTCAGTCCTGAGTCATCTCTTCAGGCCCTGATGTGAACATTAAATCAACGTGACTATTGATGTTTACCTGTGCACTTTCACTATAATAAAATCTGGAATTTAAGGGTTTCTTTTCTTTTGAAATATATACATGAATAGAATGAGATTCCTTCTTTCCATCAAAAAGACCCACTTTATTTGTGCTCTTTAATGGCATTAAAAATAAATTAGCTCAAGCCTGGTGGTGGTGGTGGTGGTGTACACCTTTAATCCCAGCACTGGGGGCAGGGAGAGGCAGGGGCAGGCAGATAGATCTCTGAGATCAAAGCCAGTCTGGAATACAAAGTGAGTTCCAGGACAGCCAGAGCTGGTATACAGAGAAACACTATTTTGGAAAACAAACAAAATTGGTAATCTTGACTCAGTTAAGAGCAGGACATAAGCCAGTTGTTTCTGTAACTACATTTTGTATGTTTCTAAAGATGTAAGAAAAGGGCTTTTTCCTATAACAATTCCTATAATGTGAGCCCCTTTTTATTATAAAATGTAGCTATGTCTAGAAGCACATTAACAAGTCTAACATCTACTGTTTTTCTTTTAGGTTTTGGCTTGGTTTGAAGAAGGTGAAGAAACGATTACAGCCTTTGTAGAACCTTTTGTAATTCTGCTTATATTAGTAGCCAATGCAATTGTGGGTGTGTGGCAGGTAAGCAGACAGTCCTGCAGCCCTGTTATGTGTTACATTTTAGTAGTTTATGTGACTTTAAACAGTAGTCTGGTGATTTGTTTTGTCTTTTTTTGTTTTGTTTTGTTTTTATAAAAGGTCTTTACATAGCTGTAGCTGTCTGGAACTAAAGTTTTTAATTTCTAACCTAGAGATATTTAAGGAGGCAGGCTGGCTGGTTCACCATACTTGGTTTTTCTTCACACAGGAGAGAAATGCTGAAAATGCAATAGAAGCCCTTAAGGAGTATGAGCCGGAGATGGGCAAAGTGTATCGCCAGGACAGAAAGAGTGTGCAGCGCATCAAAGCTAAAGACATAGTCCCTGGGGATATTGTGGAGATCGCTGGTGAGTTGTTTATTATCTCTTTCTCTTCCTAGACTTTATTTCTAAGGTAGGTCCTTTTCTCTAAGTTCAGATTATATTTAGCTTTTTGTGTTTCCCATTTTTTTTGTTTTGTTTTTTAAGTTTTATGGATATGGGCGATTGGCCTGCATATGTTTGTGTACTTGCACATGTTCTTGGTACCTACAGAGTCCAGAAGAGGGCATGGGATTTCTTCCTGGACAAATGGCTTCTAAGCCGACATAGGAATGCTGGGAATTGAACTAAGGTCCTTCTGAACAGCAGCCCTGGGTTTTTTGTTTTGTTTTCATAATTAAATTTAAAACTATTTATTAGTTATTACTCCATTTCAGTGCATGTTTGAAATGCTTTAGCACCTCCCTTCATATTCTCAAAGATAAGTTTTGAAGTTTGTTTGAGTCTACTCTCAAATTCCCAGATTGAAGTGATCCTCCTGCCTCAGCCTCCTGAAAGGGTTTTGTGTTTTGGACCAGATGTTTGTGGTCTTGTCAGTTACAGAACACTACTGCTGGAGTTGGCACTCAAGGAGCTGCAGTGAGCAGTTGTCACAGCTGCTAAGTAGCTGCCTGTGTTTTGAAGTGGGTTCTCAACTCTGGTCTGCAGGCTAGTGTGGTACATGCATGCTTCAGTGCCTGAGCCCTGCAGCTCCCCTTTCCTTTCCCTGTTGAGTCTGGATTGTTTTGGACTTTTATGTAGCCCTGGCTGACCTGCAGTGTGCTCTGTAGACCAGGCTGGCCTCAACTCAGAGATTCTCCTGCCTCTGCCTCCCAAGAACTGGGATAAAAGGAATGCACCTTTTGGGTGCTGGAGTAAAGGCATGCGATATCATGCCTGGCAACTGTTTTAGTTTTTTAAACAAGATTTTATGTAACACATGTTGGCATTTAACTCACTTCACAGTCTAGACTCTCCTCAGTTCCTGATCCTCCTGCCTTCACATCTTAGGTCCTAGGATTAGTGGTATGGGTTTTGGAACAAATGTTAAATAGTATACTACTTGTAACTGTCAAATGGTGTTTGTTTCATTGGTAGAATGAATGGAGAAGAGTTGCTGCAGAATATTATTCAGATTGTGGCTTATTATATCTTTTTGAGCCTAGATTAGATTTGTTTGCTTTTATAGTGACTTGTAATTAATCCCAGGGAAGATGGGCTTTATCAATATTGTCTTATTAATTAAAATAATTTTTTTGTTTGCTTTGTTAACTTTTTTTCCTAAGATAGTTTCTCTGTAACAACCCTAGCTGTCCTGGAACTCACTTTGTACACTAGGCTCATCTCAGACTCACAAAGATCTACCTGCTTCTGCCTCCCAACAACTGGAATTAAAGGACTACACCACCATGCCTTGCTTAATAAAACAATTTTTAAAACTTCAGCTCTTATCTGTGCACTATATATAGGTCTTATGCCAGAAAGAAATCTGGCTTTTCCTAGATACACTTTTTTTTTTTTTTTTTTAAGCTGAGGATCGAACCCAGGGCCTTGTGCTTGCTAGGCAAGCACTCTACCACTGAGCTAAATCCCCAACCCCTTAGATACACTTCTATTGGTAATTTTGTTACTGTTCTAGAATATTTAATGGCTGAGCCATCTCTCCAGCTCCACTGTTATAGAATAAAAGGATAGTTTGTATAAGTACACCAGGAAATTGATTACTTGGGACTGCAAGCTTATGTGTGTAAGTGCTTTAAGAGCGCTGTGCACCATGGCTAGTTGAGTGGGTAGAAGACCTTACCATGCTTTGATTCCTTCATTCCAAATGGGAAGGCAGGAACCAGCTCCTGGAAGTTGTCCTCTGACTGGCACACATTTGGCAAGGCATAGTGTGTGTGTATATGTGTGTTGCACAAGACGTTTTGGTTCTTGGGCTTTTTTTTTTTTTTTTTTAAGACAAGGGTTTCTCTGTAACAGTCCAGGCTGGCCTCGAACTCACAGAGATCCACCTTCCTCTGCCTCCCAACTACTGGGATCAAAGGTGTATACCACAACTACCCAGTTTTGTTGTTTTTTGAGACAAGGTTTCACTGTAGACCAGGCTGACCTTGACCTCAGATCTACCTGTTGCTTCCAAGGTGCTGGGATTAAAGGCATGTATCACCTCTGCCTGGCTAAAATTTTTTTTTCAAGACAGGGTTTTACTGAGTAATTCTAGCTGTCCTGGAACTCCCTCTGTAGACCAGGCTGGCTTCAGAGATCCACCTGCCTCTGCCTACTACCACCCAGCCTAAATTTTTTTTTTTTTTAAATATTTAAAAGCTAGCAAGTTAAGTACTCAAAAACTTGGGTTTTTATTCAAAAAAGATGGCTAAATTTACTAATTTTAATTGAATAAATATAGTCAGTAGTCTATCTACATTTAAGTCTGTCCATTTGACCTGTTTCTGAATTCTCCATGGGCAGTGCTAACACCCTGCTAGTGGACCCGTTCTGCATGTGCACTGTGGAAAACTTAGGCAGTGCTCTGACCTCATCCTAATGCTTGGTTTTTAGTCATGCTGAGAAGTACAGAGCACAGATAATGACTAGGTTTTACATAGATAGATATTTTGTTAAAGTACTCTGTAATGCTGACCAAAACATGAAATCACAAGTATGGGGTATATGCAGCTAATAAATACCTTTAACATAAGATTTACTCTGCCGAACAGACTGCAAAAGTATGTGAATGTGTTCAGGAATAAGTACTTAGAAAGAGTGGATAGGTTAATAGCCACCAGTCACTCCACCATGGTTCTCCACGAAGAACATTGTTCTTACCCTCTAAGCCATCTCTCCGGCCCTGTTTTTGTTTAAATACAAAAACAAAAGCAGTTGGATTGATTTTTGTTTAGAGCAAAACCTAACTTTGGACAATTTGATTATGATCTGTGTGTGTCTGCCTGCATATCAAGTATCATATATGGTGTGCAATGTCTAGAATAAGAAAACTCATAAAAATCCAAGTAAGTTCTTGTTAGGGAATAGTGTGAAGACAGGGAATAATTGGAGATGGGTTTCTCTTAGCAGATGGAAATCTGAATTTAATAATGGTCACACAACTAAAAGTGTACTTTGGAAGAGAAGATTGATGGCATGTGAACTATGTATTCAGTAAGATGCCAAAATTTGAAATGGAGCTGGGTAGTTTCTGTATTTTTAAAAGTTCCTAGACTCGGGAGGCAGAGCCAGGCGGATCTCTGTGAGTTCCAGGCCAGCCTGGGCTACCAAGTGAGTTCCAGGAAAGGCACAAAGCTACACAGAGAAACCCTGTCTCAAACAAACAAACAAACAAACAAACAAACAAAAAAACAAAAGTTCCTAGAAGCTTGTCCTTGGATGCTATTTGTTTTTAAAAACTGTAATGTGGGGAGCTGGAGAGATGGCAGTGAGTTCAGCTCATAACTCCAGTTCTGTGGGTTCCTCTTGTCCTCGTGGATACCTGCGTGTGCATAACGCATATAAATTCAGACAGGCATATATGTGAGTACACACATAGGATGGTCAGGACAAACAAGCTCTCACTGTTTAGCTCTGGTTGGCCTGGAACACACAAATCACCTGCCTCTTCCAGAGTGCTGGGATTAAAGGTGTGTCCCACCACTGTGCAGATGAAATTAAAACTTGAAGTATGGCTAAAACAGTTATTACTATCTAGTTTAAGCAGTTTACAGTAGTAGTGAGGTTAGGTTTTTATGTGTTTATATAAAGTCAAACTAGGTGGGGAAGAGCTATGCAGGGGTTAGAACAGGAGTTAAGATCACCCAGTACCCACACAGAATGGGATGCATGGCCACTCACCTCCAGCCCCACAACTCCAGGATGTAAGACAAGGAATTCCTTGCTTTTCTTCACATACAAGATAACATGGAGAATCTGACCTGATTTTCAGGAACAACCAAAATTATGATTTCTAGTGTTACCTGGGTATAGATGCCAGCCCTTTATCTTTAGCTAGCCCTGTTCTCACATCCCTC
This sequence comes from Onychomys torridus, assembly GCF_903995425.1. Lineage (NCBI taxonomy): Eukaryota > Metazoa > Chordata > Mammalia > Rodentia > Cricetidae > Onychomys > Onychomys torridus. The sequence goes on from NC_050464.1 coordinate 30,374,006, forward strand.
ACTGTGCCACTCACCCACACTTTATCTCACCATCTTTCTCTTCTTTTTCTCTACTGTAAGTTTGACTTTTAAAAAATTTAGGGAGCAGGGTGCGTGCGTGTGTAGAGGCCTGAGGCTGTTCACATCAGGTGTCTTCCTCAACCATTCTATACTTTACTTACTGAGAGAGGATCCACTGCTGAACCCAGCTCACCTCAGCTAGCTCCCAGTTAAGAGCATTATTGGCTACTCTTGGAGAGGACCTGAGTTCTCAGCAGCCACATGATGGCTCAGAAAAGTCTGTAAATCCAGTTCCAGGGATCCACCATCCCCTTGGTCTCTGCAGACAGTAGGTTCCCATATGTAGATACATGTAGGCAAAAACACCCATACACATAGATGAATGTACATTTCTTTCAAAAGAGCAAAATACTTCTTTAAAATGTGTGTACATACTTAAGCAGTGCTTTGAAATGAAGACCCGTTAGCACCATGAGGGTAGCTCATAAGACACTGAGAGTGAGGACTGGGAGGTCTCCCCCACCTTCAGACCACGACAGACCAGTTAATCTTGAAGCTTGACCTGATTACATGGGGCTGGCATTTCCTGGTTTCCTGTAGTCACTCCTCCCACCGCATGACTCAGTGGTAGTCAGCGTCAGTCCTCCCAGTCTTGCCGCTGAGGTGAAGATTTTTGAGGAAAAAGAACCCCTGTAAGGGGGGCACTCTTCTTTGATATCATCGTGACTTGAAAAATACAGTGCTCAGCTTTGCTTGTCGTGGGACATTTAGGAAATTGGAATTTTGGGAAATTGGCAGGGAGATAAGTGAGGGTAAAATGATAATCCCTGCTTCCGTGATTTTGCCCTCCATACGTTTTATAGATGTTTTTTACTCTGTGGCATTGTAGTAGAAAAACTAAAAACACCATCATAGATGGTACAGACATGGAGACTGGCCCAGTCTCTGTATGGCTGTAAAGTGCCATAACCTTGAAAAGCACCTCATTTATAAACGGAATGAAGATAATAGCTTCTTCCTTGTGAAGAGTTACGAAGGATGACCTATATAGCCCTTGCAACAGTACCTGGTGTAAAAACAGCCTTGTTGGGCAGGAAAGATGGTTCAGCAGATAACACCTTGCTGCCAACCCTGACAGCCTGATTTCAGTCCCCAGCCACATGTTGTCCTCTGACCTCCACTCTCCCTCTTCCAGGGGGTATGTGTGCAACCCCCCCCAATGTAATTTTTAAAAAAGAATTCTCCTGTGGTCCTGATAGTGCACATCTTTAATTTCAGCAGGCAGATCTCTGACTTGAGACCAACCTGGTCTACATAGCAAGTTTCAGTCTGATGAGGGCTACTTACTTGTGAGACCCTGTCTCAAAAAGAAAAACAGCCCCAGTGCTCTCCAAATGTTGATGGCTATTATGCAGCCAGGAGAGTGGTAACAGATCTGTAGAAAGCTATTATAAAGATCTGGGTTTTGTTTTAGTGAATTTAAGTATTTGTACATAGAATTCTAGAAAGTAAATACTGTCAACTAAGTGTCTTGTTAAATGGTGGAGAGGGATTTCACCTTTAAAAGCATGTTTTACTTTAAAAAAAAAAAATTCTCGCTGGGCGTTGGCGCACGCCTTTAATCCCAGCACTTGGGAGTTAGAGGCAGGCGGATCTCTGTGAGCTCGAGGGTAGCCTGGTCTTTAAAGCCAGTTCCAGGAAAGGAGCAAAGCTACACAGAGAAACCCTGTCTTGAGAAACAAAAAACAACAACAACAAAAATTCTCACCTAGAGAAGTGGTTGGTGAGTAAGAGAGGGTCAGGTTTGGTTCCCAGCATCCACATGGCTGACAACTGTCTCAATTCAAGCTCCAGGGTATCTATTGTCTGGGCACACCAGGCATGCACATAATACATATATGTACATGTAAGCATATAACACTTACAATCAAAAAAGTAAAGTTTTAACGTCTAATGCTAATAGCCCCGATACTGTGCCTGCTAATCTTTAATGATTCATGGATTACCTTGGCTGTCTCTTGAAATTGAAAAACATTCCTGCATGGGATTGGCTGAACTATTTTTAGTCAGATATCAGATATATTATAAAATATCTTTTAAAAATCTTGTATTTTTATTTTTAGTGTTAGCTATAGTAAGCAAGTATCATTATCCAGTCTCATTTAACACAGCCAAGTCTTGGTTTTTCAAGACAGGGTTTCTCTGTGTAGCTTTGTACCTGTCTTGGAACTCACTCTGTAGACCAGGCTGGCCTCGAACTCACAGAGATCCCAATCCGCCTCCCAAGTGCTGGGATTAAAGGCATGTGCCACCAACCGCCTGGCAACACAGCCAAGTCTTAAGATCTCATATCTTGATTTTTTTAGTGCTTCTCATTGCTCATAGATTTGAGGATTAGCTAATGTGCTGTGCTTCTCCACTTTTCAGTACTGGGGATTCAACCTAGGGCTCTTTGAATGGGAGAGCTGCATTTCCAGCCTTCTCTCTCTCTTCTGAGATGGCTGCTCCCTCCGATGTCCAGGCTTGCCTCTGCTTCCTGAATGGGGCTTATTACCAATTTGTACCACCAGGCTGGGCTTTGGTGTGAGTGTTTTATTTATTCTTCAATAAATACTTTGTTTAGCTTCTGCTAGGTGCCAGGTGTGGCTAGGCAGCATAACTTAATGTCTATTCTAGTAAGAAGCTATTGAATACTTTTTTAAAAACATTGAAAATCTTTAAAGCCATAGTGGGAACAAATGCTATATCACTTTGTAATGTTTCTTTCCTGCTCACCCTGAGACCTGGAGCAGTTAATTGAAGCAAGTAGGGCTTTCAAGTAAAGAATTCCATTCATACTGCATACAAACAAAATTTAAGAAATATAAATTAATTTTATTATGACTTGTTTTACGAGACATTTAAACTCACAAACAAGAATAATGTAAGACAATTTCTGATCTTTTCTTTCTGTTTGAAAAGACTTGTTGAAGTTAATTTTCTTTAAATGTACATAAACTTGATTAACAAAGGCTTGGTACTAGTGAGTGCTTTGGTGAAGATCTCTGCTGCCAAGCCTGGCGACCTAGTTGGATCCCTAGGGCATGGTAGAAGGGGAGAACTGACTTCAAGTTGTCACCTGACCTCCACTCAAGGACTGTGACACAACCGCACGTAACTAAATAATAAAAATGTAATTAAAGTAAAAATGCTTTTTAGCTGGGCGGTGGTGGCACACACCTTTAATCCCAGCACTCGGGAGGCAGAGGCAGAGGCAGGTGGGTCTTTGTGAGTTCGAGGCCAGCCTGGTCTACAGAGAGAGATCCGGGAAAGGCGCAAAGCTACACAGAAACCCTGTCTTGAAAAACAAAACAAAACAAAAAAAATGCTTTTTGTGGTGGGGGGTGGAACTTCTCTGTTGTGACCCTGGCTATATCACTTTGTAATATAATTATATTAATATAATATAATTACTCCTGTAATTCACTCGAACTCAGGTCCACTTGCTTCTGCTTCCTGAGTGCTCCACTGTGCCTGGGGAAAATAAAAATACTTTTCATTTTCCCAAATACATGCATACTTAAAAACTTTTCCTAGGAGTATACTAGTATTTTTGTTTTATTTAAGTAGAAAAGATGTTTTAAGTATCAGCACTCATTGAAAGATAAAGAAAACTTGAATTCAGTTATATAATGTGGCAACTTTTTTGTTTGTTTGTTTTTGTTTTTCGAGACAGGGTTTCTCTGTAGCTTTGCGCCTTTCCTGGAACTCACTGTAGCCCAGGCTGGCGGCAACTTTTAAAATGTATTCTTTTTTTTTTTTTTTTCTGGATCTGAGGACCATGTTCTACCACTGAGCTAAATCCCCAACCCCAAAATGTATTCTTGGTAGCCTAACCTTTAAATTGTATATTTTTATTTTTCATTTTTTATTCACTTTTTTTTTTTTTACCTTTTAGAGCTTTATTGAGAGAGAAAAGGGGAGAGAGGGTGAGAGACCGTGCAGAGGGGGGAATACAGAAGGAGAAAGCGCGAAGAGAGTAAATTGTATTGTTGTTTAGACTGGAACTCAGCATTGTGATGGGAAGGAAGGCGCCAAGAACGCCATGTGAGCAGTGTCAGGTGTTAAGCAAATGGAAGGTGGTTTATAACAGATACTTTCATTCTTCCTGCCTCAACCCAATGGGAGGGAAAAAAAACCGTGGAGGAAAAATTGCAGAGCACTCCCTTGGCAAGACTCAGAACTTTCCACTCTACTTGCCCTGGGGCTCTGACCAGCCCGTCAGGGAAACATGACTGGATGTGAGCAGAGCCTGCCCTGCCCGCTGCCCAGGCACAGCCCTGTTTCACCCAGACGCCTGTGCTGTGAAGGAAATTGTCATTAGTCCTTGGGAAAATATTAGACGGGTCTTTATTTTCATGGATTTTTTTAACTCCTTAATACATCTGCTTCCTGATGTGCCTACCATCAAGTAGACTCTTAGTTAAAAGAAGTGAAGTGCTCACAGCAAGTTAAAGGAAGTCCTGGATTAATTGAGCCTCCTGAAGCAAAACTCTACTTCCTGGCCTTAGTTCCTGTCTGTAAAACAAGGTCATGGGTGTACTGAGATGATGCAAAGGTTCTCCTGCTAAGAGAATGCAAGCACATGCTGGGCTATAGAAAATGAGCTTGGGTATGCCTGCTTCATGTCTTTCCAAAAAGAGGTAATCTTGGAATAGGAGCAGGGTAGTCACACAACTTGAAGGTAGCCACTTCCCACGTGCTAAGCAGTTGGACTTTCACTCTGGAGCTAGCACTTCTGGCATACCAGAAGTGTAATAGAAGCTGTCCTGAAGAAGCCCTCTGCAGAATCTGTGAGCCTGCAGTTACGAGCGAGTATTTTCCTAATATTAGGAGATGTATTTATTTACATTGCGTGTGTATGCTCGCCCACAAAGGTTAGGAACAAGTTACAGAAGTTCGCTGTCTCCTACAGTGCGGGTCCTGGAGATTGGACTTGGGTGTCCGGCTTGGTGGCAAGTGAGTTTAACTGCTGAGTCATCTTTCTAGCCCTCCTTGTATTAAATTTTTACACTTGATCTTAGCCAAAAAGGCTGAGAAGTGAAGTAAGAAGTAAGTCACCAGAGGAAAATGAAAGAATAGACTCAACTTCAAAACTGGAGTAGACTATTGGTCTGAGAGGCTGGTGTCCCCAAACCCTGCTAGTATCCTAGAGTGCAGGAGTAGGGTCTTAGAATCAGGTTTTTGTTTTGTTTTTTTCCCTTTTTCCAGAGCTGAGGACCGAACCCAGGGCCTTGCACTTGCTAGGCAAGTGCTCTACCACTGAGCTAAATCCCCAACCTCTAGAATTAGGTTTTATAGTTGTTGTTTCCCATGAGATAGGGTTTCTCTTCATTGCCCTGGCTTGGCTGTCCTTTAACTCACTCTGTAGACCAGGCTGGCCTTGAATTCACAGAGATCCAAATACTTGGGAGGCAAAGGCAGGTAGATATCTGTGATTTTTGAAGCCAAGCCTGGTCTACAGAGTGAGTTTCAGGACTACATAGACCATGCATGTCTCATGAGAGAGCCTGACTACCTGGAAACTTTTAAGGGGACTCCGTTTAAAAAAAGTCAGTTCATGTCAGTATCTAATTGACATTCAAAAGAGACAGAAACCTATTGGATCCTTTTTAAAGCATTGTCCAGCAATGTCCCTAAGACATCATTTGGATACTTGGAATAATTTTTCTAAACCTGTAAATTGGAGGAGGGTATCTGGTAGCTTCCTGTAGTTAGGGAATGTGGGTGATTAGGGTATGTATATAAAGAAAGACATTGGCATTTCAGAAGGTAGGATTGTTTTTGTTTTTTTCAGCTGCAGGTAGTCAGCTGCAGTGTTGAACTGAGCCAAAGTCATCTCTTATATAAGCAACTTAAAAAATCAGGAAGAGTCGGGCAGTGGTGGCACACGCCTTTAATCCCAACACTCGGGAGGCAGAGCCAGGCAGATCTCTTTGAGTTTGAGGACAGCCTGGGCTACCAAATGAGTTCCAGGACAGCAAGGACTAAACAGAAAACCTGTCTTGAAAAACAGAAACAAAAAAATCAGGAAGATAATCCTTAGTGAGAAAAATTATAGAAATGGAGAAAAGTTATAGAAATAACATCTCATGGTTAAGTATAATGCCTGAGGACTAGTCATTACTGTCCATTTCATTCCTAGGGCTTTTTCAGACCATAGAGGTGGCCAAAATTAATCTTTTTGGGTTTTTTGTTTGTTTGTTTTTTAACTGTCAAGGCCAGTTGAAGATCTGGTGGTCCTCGGGATTATTTGGGCATGAGGAACTAACTTCTGGCTGCTTCTTCAGTCTTTCTTTACCAGTTAGTCCATCTCTGAGCATAAGTCAGAAAAACCTTGCTTGGCAACTGTCTCACCAGGTGTGTAGGACATTTATCTGTTGTTGACCCTCTGTTCATAGCCTGGACATGGATTAGAATTCACCACATGAGGTCCCCCTGAACACAAGAAACAGGAGACTCCGTGTGGTTACACAACATTGTAAGGGATGCTCCACAGCAGCCTGGGACCTAGCTGCCTTTGAAGAGCAAGGGTGGAAAGAATTCTTTTGGTGTAGGCCTCCAAGGACGATTATTGAACACCCAGAAGGTCTGTTACACCAATCTGCTACTAAAACCAGTTACTAAATTTTTATTAGACATATATTTTAGACAGTTCTTTTAAGTGTTGATCTTTAACCTTAGAAACTCTGATACCTTATATACATCATCTCTACCTCATCCCTACATAACTTAAATGACTTCTCAGAGCTTTGTAACTTGCATAAGCTTTCTAGTCTTTTCTATTCTGGAAAAGCTATGTAGGTTCCCCCCCCCCCTTTATTAAAATACAGTCTTTTAACATTTTTCACCATCTGTTTTTGGGAATTTTTCCTGGAGGAGAGCGGTGACTCAGTGATAACTTATAAGATTTCAGCAACAAGCCAGAGTTCCATTTCGTCTTGAGTTCACCCGGGTGAATTTATTAGGCTTGCTTACAGAGAATTGATAAGGGATACCTAAGAGGAGTGTGGGTGACCTAAAGCATGTATGTATCAGGGCTTTGCGGTCCCCAGTCTAGTACCCTAGATTCTCCATAAGATCTTGAGGCCTCATGTAATTAAGGTCTAATTATAAAACCAGCGGGGATGGCTCTATCCATCTTCTCTTTCTGTAAAGGAGTATAACATTTAACCTGTCCCACTGTGATCCTGAACAGGAAGATGGCAGTTGTTTATTGCAGAGGAGAAACGTTGTGTTCTAAGGAATAGAATAGTTGCTGTAGGACATGTAAGGTGAGAAGCACTTGCTGTCAGCACAACTTTTTTTAAAGCTATATAATGGATTAGGATTTTATTGCTTGGCAGTAATGTAATTAAAGTAACCCCAGCCCCTGAAGAGGGTAGTAGGTCCCCAGTGCATGCCAAATAGTAGCTGACGGAATGATACTTAATGAGAAAGTGCCCCAGGCCCGAGAGATGTTCTGAAAGTTCCCTGCAGGCTGAGGGGGCTGGGGAGGATGGATACACAGTGCTCCTGGTGAAACGGGAGAGTTGCCAGGTGGTGCTGAGCACACCTTTGATCCCTGCACTCGGGAGCAGAGGCAGACGATCTCTGAGTTCGAGGCTAGCCTGGTCTACAAAACGAGTCCCCAGATAGCCAGGACTGTTACCCAGAGAAGACCCTGTCTCAGAAAAAAGAGAGAGAGAGAGAGAGAGAGAGAGAGAGAGAAAAGAAAGGAGAAAGTTTCCCTGTGTTAGGGTTTGATTGATCTTGTGTGTGTGTGTGTGTGTGTGTGTGTGTGTGTGTGTGTGTGCGCGCGCGTGCGCGCGCCTTTAATCCCAATATTCCAGAAAAAACAAGAGTCTGAACCCTGTACTGAGACCTTATTTCAAAAAGGCAAGGATTTGTAAATAGCTCAGGAGTGAGCGGTAGAGGGCACTTGCCTAGCAGATCGTGGCCTTGGGTTCAGTTTTAGCACCAGGAGTTGGGGGAGAGAGATGGCTAAGGTAATTAAGAGCAAGCACTACCTGCTCTAGCAGAGGACCAGAGTTGGGTTCCTAGTACTTACGTTGGGCGGCTTATAAGCAGCTGCAGCTCTAGCTCCAAGAGCTCTGGTGTCTCTTCTGGCTTCCATGAGCACACATGTATAGGAGCCTAGACACACATGCTCCACTTCTCTTCTTTTTGTGTGTAGGTGGGAATGGGTGGGGTTGAGGAGACAGGGTCTCATTATGTAGCCTTGGCTGTCCTGGAATTCACTGTGAGGAACAGGCTGACCTCAAACTCACAGATCTGCCTGCCTCTACCTCCTGAGTGCTAGGGTTAAAGGTGTGTGCCATTGTATTTGGCCCTTTCTGTTTTATTTTGATGTGTGTATGATGTGTGCATGTGGTGGCTCAGTGTGCTGCAGAGTAAGGGGGTGGTTCTCTCTTTCCACCAGGAGACCCAGGGATTAAACTCAGGTTCTCAGGCTTGCTCTGTGGGAGCTTTACCGGATGAGCTGTCTTGCCAGACAAAACAATTTTTCCTTGTTAATTATGGGTGTTTTGTCTACTCACCATTTGTCTACTCACCATTTTTCCAGAGATACAGGAAGAGGGCATGGGATCCCTTGGAATTTGAATTAAAGGCAGTTGTGAACTACCATGTGGATGTTGAGAATTGAACCCAGGCTCTCTACAAGAGCAGCCAGTGTTTTTAACCTGAGCTCTCTTTCCTGCTTCCCTAGATGGAAATTTGTAAGCACAATTATGTATACCCTATCAGTTATAGTGCAGAAGCATGACATCAGTTGTAGATTACAAACACCTCTGTGCCACATTGGACAGAAGTCTTGTCTGAAATTCCCATAGGGTCGTTATATAAGTAATCTCAGACATCAAAGGAGCATTTGAAATTTTCCATTTAGAGTTAATAATACTTCCTTTGACCTTGTTCTCATTTCACAATGTCGAAAGGCACAGGGACTCAGACTAGTCTATGACATGCAGAAATAAGTGCTTGTATGCCACTAGGCACTTTGGCCAGTCAATAGGATTGTCACAAGTTCAATGCTAGCCAAAACCTGTCTTAAAAGTCAGGACCGTACATTCCAGGGCAGGCCACACGCCCACATGCATACATGCATTTTATGTTGACCAACACATAACTAGTACTTATGGGGGGTTTTAATGTCATTTTTGTTTTGCTTGGGTTTTTTTTTTTTTTATCTTATTTATCTTTTGCTTGATTTGTTCGATTTGATTTTGTTTGTTTGTTTTTGTGGGGGAGTTGTTTATTGGTATTAAAGGCATGCACCAGCACACCTGGTCCTAACCTTTTTTATATTTTATTTATTTTAATTTAATTTAATTTAATTTTTTGGAGCAGAGGATCAAACCCGGGGCCTTGCACTTGCAAGCGCTCTACCACTGAGCTAAATCCCCCAACTGTTAGTTATTTTGGTGCTCTTACCCCACAAGGAACACCTCCCGAACACGACAAATCCACAGAAGAGCTGTTTATTAATATAGGATAGGAAGAGACAGACAGGACACATGGTCAAGAGAAAAGAGAGGAGGAGAAGAGGAGAGAAGAGACTTGTGCAAAACGGCACCAGCTTTTTAAAGAGTGGGCCGCGCATGTGTACAGGACCACATGTGGCTACCCCACGCACTTTACGCAACCATGTAAAGCCATAGACTCCTAGTCACGTGATGTTTTAACCTGGAAATGGCTATTTTGAACCGGAAATAACTAGGCGGTCCTCCGGGCAAGCCCAACCGTGTAGGCATGTTGTGACTTCCTGTCACCAACCCCCCCCTCGACCTCTTTGTTTGTTTGTTTGTTTTGGGGGTATCTATCTGTTATTTATTTATTATGCATACAGTGTTCTGCCTGCATGTGTCCCTGCAGACCAGAAGAGGGCATCACACCAGATCTCATTACAGATGGTTGTGAGCCACCATGTGGTTGCTTGGAATTGAACTTAGGACCTCAAAACATGGTTTCTCTGCAACAGCCCTGCTGTCCTGGAACTTGCTCTGTAAACCAGGCTGGCCTTAAACTCACAAAGATCTGCCTGCCTCTGCCTTCAGAGTGCTGGGATTAAAGGTGTGTCCACCATCGCCCAACAAGAATCAGTTTTTGTAGTGAGGAATGTGTGTTTGTTTGGTTTTGTTGTTTTAATGTCTTAATCATTTGGATGTACTCCCTCGCGTATACAGTGAACCGTTAAAGTGGAAGGTTCATTTTATTCAGTTGGAATATTGCCGTTGGTTGCATAAGCATTTCCAGCAGGAATTCTACCTTCATGTATGTGTCCCTGCAGTCAAATGCAAGGATGATCTTTGTCCCTGAGGATTTCTGACCTACTGGTTCTTTCTGTGTTGCTCTGTTTTCTTAGGCATAGACTTGTTTTGTGCACTAAAGCAGAGGTTCTCAACCTGTCTGCAAACAAGCCATCCACAGGGGTCGTATATCAGATATCCTGCTTATCAGATATTTACATTATAACTCATAACAGCAAAATTACAGCTATGAAGTAGGAATGAAAACTTTAATGACTGGGGGTCACTACAACATGAGGAACTGTATTAAAGGATCATTAGGAAGGTTGAGAACCACTATACTGGAGTTTAAAAGTTAGTGGGCCGAGAGGTGGTGGTGGTGGTGGTGCACACCTTTATTCATTCCCAACACTTGGGAGGCAGAGTCAGGTGGACTTCTGAGTTCCAGGACAGCTAGAGCTACTCAGAGAAACCCTGTCTCAAAAAACAACCAAAATAAGAATGAGCGAGAGAGCGAGAGCGCTATATTCTCCTTGGGTAGAGCTCTGAAGAATAGAGAATTGAACTAAATTGAAGGATTAACAAGCTCAGGGTTTACTTCTTGGATAGGATGGTTAGTTTGCCATTTTATTTTCCAAACTACTTTGATTGCCTTTCTGAACATCATGGGAAGTTTCACACTTGGACACTGGAGGCAGTCCCAGGCGCTGCTAAGCAAGCTGTCTGCTGAGCACACCCAGTTCCCATACTCTTTAAAGGTCTAGTTCTCATGCAGATGTACAGTTTTTGGACAGTTTTTGAAGACTGCATTGTTCCAGGTACTGTTCTCAGGAAGTACATGGAACTTTTCTTTTGTCTGCTACTAGGCATATTATTATCATTTTGCTTTTCAGCCTAGAGCCTTTTAGGGATATTAAAGGAACCCTTTACCTAGGAAAGAAAACTGTTGACTAAAAGATCTTCAGGATATGCAAGGGATTTATTTATTTGATAGTTTCAAAGGTACCAAAGGCTATAAGGTGAAATGTCTCTCCACTGAGACCTGGAGACCCATTGTTGCTCCATTTGTTAGTTAAACCTTGTACCACTGTCAGCTCTGTGTGTGATATCTTGTGACTTCCCATGTAAAACATACAGGGATCTTTGTAGATTCCACTGTAGTGTGAGTATAAAATTGTCACAGCTTACTTGATCACAGAAAATCTGTAAAATAAGGATTTGTGCGGTCAGTGTGTGCTTTAGAAAACAAAAGTCCTGTGCATGTGACACTCCCCTGTGTCTTATTGTACAGTGACTGGATGCACAAGTGAACTAACCAAATAGTAAATAAGCTAGAGAGAATATTGGGTGACATAAGCATCTTGTTCTTTCCTGCCCTTGTGCGGACCCTAGGGATCAATCTCAGTTTTGGCTTCAAGTGCCTTTACCCCCTGAACCATCATCTCACAGACCCATCTCTGGTTTTTTTCTTATAAGGATTGTGTTGTTACTTGGTGGTGGTGGGGGGGGTGGGGGTTGTGGAGTTGATTCTTTCATCTTTTCATAGGTTCTGAGAATGAACTTATTTCCATAAATCTTGGTTGACTCGGTTCTATATTCTTATTTCTTACCACTTTAAAGGTAAAATACCATTTCTACTGTTTTGTGTTGTGAAGTAAGTAACTGGTCATCTTTTAGAACCATTTGTTTCTTGTTAATATTGTTGCTTTCCTGATGGAGTGAAAATAGCCCAATGGCTACTATAGTCAGTGCGTTGCTAAGTGTTCAAAGTACAAGTTTGGAAGCCTGTGCGCATACATGATTAAATATCTTTTAGAATCATGTGTATTTAGGTTTTCCTAAACATCATAATCAACCTTCGTGTATATTTGAAATCTGTTCAGTGTGTGTGTTTGGCCTCAGATTTGTGTGTAGTTGAGGATGACCTTGAAGTCTTGGGCGTCTGTTGGGATTACCTCTGTACCGTAGGTAACCCAGCAGTGCTAGGGACTCCACCCTGCCAACACCTGACCCCGCCCATTGTGTCGTGCATTGACGGTGTTACTCTGTTCACTGCTGAGAAATGGGTATTCTTTTGCATTGTGTGCAGGGTATTTGTTTTTAGAAAGTTTGATTTGGAAACAGTCTCATCTTTACATAGCTGCTTATGTTAGCTGCCTTTTGTTTTGTTTACCTGTTAGTTGGTGACAAAGTTCCTGCTGATATAAGATTAACTTCCATCAAGTCGACGACACTGCGAGTTGACCAGTCAATTCTCACAGGTGAGTAGGACGTAGTGGAAAACCTTTCCAGCTGTAGTCAGTGCCCAGTGCCCTCTATTGCACCCTACCTGAACGAACCCTCTCTGAGACAGATCATTTCTTAGTAGTTTTGAAATTAGTTTTGGGCTGAAGCAATGGCTTAACAGTTAAGAAGACTTGCTCTTCTTACAGAGTACCCAGGTTCAATCTCCTGCACCCACATAGGTCCATAACTCCAATTCCAGGGGATCCGACACTGGGCTTCTGTCTCCAGGCACTAGACACGCACATGGTGTACAGACATACAATGAGATCAGACTTCATTCAGTTTTTAATTTTGATTATGAAATACTTTTAAGAAGAAAATGGTTGTATATTCCCTTTGTTAGCATAAGTGATAATAATCTTCAGGTTAAATACGTCTCCCTATGTTTGGAATAAATAAATATGCAGGTATCAAAAGTTAGCTGGAAAGAGTGACATGCTAACTAGAGTTTTTACTCATGGATTTGACATTGTTTGGAACATTCCCTGAGTGTGTGTGATGCAAGCATGATCCAGGGAGGGATGATGGTCTGGAAGCAAGGTTTGTCAGGTTAAAAACAGTGCTGCCTAGTGCCATTGGCTCACTTGGGTAAAAGAAAGAAACTTGCTCAATCAAGCCTGGCAGCTACATTAGATTCCCAGGACGCACACGCACACACAACTAAATAGCAGGTAAGTAATTATAAATGTTAAACGCTGTCAGGATTTATTTGGGTGTTAGTTTTAAAAGTGTCTGATCATAATATGGTAGGCCTAAGTCACCTGGGCTTTAACACTTGCCCCCCCCCCTCCCCAGCCAGGGTTTCTCTGTGTAGCTTTACGCCTTTCCTGGAACTCATTTGGTAGCTCAGGCTGGCCTCGAACTCAGAGATCCGCCTGGCTCTGCCTCCCGAGTGCTGGGTTTAAAGCCGCGCGCCACCAATACCCGGCAACATTTGCTTTTTATACTTAACTGGTTAATTCCCTTTAGCAGCAGCATCTTCCAGTGTTTAAGCCACACAACGTTAGGGAAATGACTGGGTTATATACCTGAAATCCCCAGGGTATATCTAGAATAGATGAGGGAACTGAAAAAGTTATCAGTCTCCCTCAACCCCCCTTTCTTTACTCTTAGCTTTTTGAAACAGGGTGTCCTGGAGCCCAGGCTGTCCTCAAACTCAGTATATAGCTAAGAATAATTGTGAGCTGCTCATTGAACTGTCTATACTTCCCAACTGCTGGGCTCACAAGCATGTGCCGCCACACTCAGCTTTGTATGCTGCTGGAAGCTCTCTACCAACTGAGGTGCATTCCCGGCCCAATTGAATGTCCGTTTAGTACAGTTGTAGGTCAAAGGAGAAACCATACCTTTGTCATTATTTGACTATTCCAGGAAATGAAGGTATTTGGGATGGTAGTACAGAATTATTGTTTTGGTTTTTCAAGACAGGGTTTCTCTGAGTAGCCAAAGGCTGTCCTGGAACTTGTAGACCAGGCTGGCTTGGAATTCAGAGATCTGCCTGCCTCTGCCTTCCAAGTGCTGGGATTAAAGGTGTGAGCCACCACCTCCTGGCCAGTCTTTAAAATTACACTGTTTGTAATCCTGACATTCTTTACTCCAGCATTAATTTCCCTGCTAAATTTTCCTAGTTTGGCTGCTTTGAATAAATTGAGCCCTTTGCTCCTTTCCCCATATTGGCCATGAGTATGCACTTTTGTTTGAGAGTGGGTCTCTGTGTTGCTCATCCCTCAAACTGGATATGTAACACATCGTGGCCTTGAACTTGGAAATCTTCCCCCTGCCTCAACATCCTGTGTGTTGGGATTATAGGTGTATGCCACCACAACTGCCCACATTGGCAGTGGTAAACAGTGGAGATGGATTGGTGTGGGTGAGGGTTACTAAGTTTGGGTATGCCTCCAACCAAGCTAACCATCCTGTCTCATAACCTGCTTAGGTGAATCTGTTTCCGTCATCAAGCACACTGACCCTGTCCCTGACCCACGAGCTGTCAATCAAGATAAAAAGAACATGCTCTTTTCTGTAAGTTTTATCAGGTGTTGGGGATGGGATTGCCGGGAGTTGAACCCAGGGTCCCACACGCTAGGCTCTAGCTTGTCTAAACTTTTACCAAGCTTTGCCTTTATCTAAGAACATTTTCTTTGGAGATTTCCTTGTCTCAGTTAGAGGGTTTCTCTTGCTGTGAAGACATGAACAATCTAACTCTTATAGAAGAACATTTAATTGGGGCTGGCTTACAGTTCAGAGGTTTAGTCCATTATCATCATGGAGGGGAAGCATGGTGGCATGCAGGCAGACATGGTGCTGGAGAAGTAGCAGAGGGTGAGTTGTACATCTGGTTCCATGGGAAGCAGGAAGAGATAGTGTAGCAGGAATCTTAAAAATTCTTGTTAATAAAATCAAACCTGAGGCCAATTAACGGGGTGAATACTCAAAGATCAGAGAAGCAGAACAAGCCACAGCTACCTCACCTCACCAGTTCCTCAGCTGATCCTGTTTCCTCAGACTGGAAGCCTCTGAGTCCTCATCCAAATGGCTCTCAGCTGAACTATTACTCAGAAACCTAAAAGCTTAACCAGCCAAATGCTTCTAGTTCCTGGTTTTCACGCCTTATATACCTTTCTGCTTTCTGACATCACTTCCTGGGATTAAAGGTGTAAGTCACCATGGCTAGCTGTTTCCAGTGTGGCTTTAAACTCAGAGAGATCCGAATGGATCTCTGCCTCCCAAGTGATAGGATTAAAGGCCTGTGTGCCACCATTTTCTGGCCGCTATGTCTAATGGCTGTTCTGTCCTCTCACCCCAGATAAGTTTATTAAGAGTACACAATATTTTGGGGAACACAATACCACCATAAGATAGTGGGCTACTAGGCCTGGCTTGAGTTTCTGAAACCTCAAGGCCACACTTCCAATAATTGCCACTCTCTGGGTCCATGGGGGCCATTTTCATTCAGACCACCACAGTCCCAGAGTTGTGAAAATTCAGACTTTTTACTGGTCACCTTCAGTGGTCAGACTTCAGAAAGTCGGTTATTCCAAAAGATAATTATTCTTTACTGTGTGTCTCAAATTTCAAAAAACTTAACACAGCTAGGGGATGAAACAGTGACATTTAGTGTGCTAAAGGCCCTGCCTGCTTCAGGCTTTAGTTAGCAATAAAGCAAATAAAACTAGAAACCAGCCGGGCGTTGGTGGTGCACGCCTTTAATCCCAGCACTCGGGAGGCAGAGCCAGGCGGATCTCTGTGAGTTCGAGGACAGCCTGGTCTATAGAGCAAGTTCCAGGACAGGCACCAAAACTACAAAGAGAAACCCTGTCTTGAAAAAAAAAAGAAAAAAAAAAAAAAAAAAACAGACAACACACACAGGCAGAGGTCATCTAGAGATTAAAAGGAACCACTGTGCATTCTGTAAGGTCCCTCACCCTGACAAATGTCACTGCATACACAACAAAAAACTAGAAACTGTAAAATGGTGGCATGTGTGACGTGGATGGTTTTGTTTTGGTTGCCAGCTAATAAAAGACTAGAGCAGAAATGTTTAACTCAGTATGTAACAGTTGAGAAGTAACCTTTTCTGAAAGTCTTTACACCTGTAAGGGTGCTTTCAAATGATGTGGCATTGCTGCTGTTTGTGGCCTGTAGTGAGAAAAAAAAAAAAAAGTATGTGTTTGTAAAGAGCAAATGTGGCGCACCATTTGGTGAGCCTAGGGGAAATGATTGTTTATTTTTTCTGCTGGTATGGAATTTTTCAAGTAGTGCAGAATGTATATACTTTTATTATTTAGAATCTAGGGACAGCCTTTGCTGGTGATGAGGAGAGCTTAGCTCCTGACAGTAAATAAAGTACAAGTGCTCCAGTGCTCCAGTGAGAATGATGCAGAGTATCACCCACCCTGATTTCACCGCCAAACACTGGTGCTGGAGCAGAAGTTGTGAAACGTCCCGCAGGGCTGATTGCCCGTCTTGTAGATGACAGAAAGAGGAGAGGCTGACTTTCGGGGCCAGAGACCAAAGTACATAGTGCTGAGAGCTGCATGGGATTTGGGTTATAGAAGTGGGAGGCTGCTGAGCCCAGAGCAGCTGTGCAGACCAGGTGCCATGTTGGGAGAGCTGTCCTGTCCCATTGGGTGAATAGGTGCTGCTATGTGGAATCCAGTCTGTGTTTGAGGTGTGTTGATCTTCTGACCAGCGGTCCTCTGCTTTTCCCTAGGGCACCAACATTGCTGCTGGCAAAGCTATGGGAGTGGTGGTCGCAACCGGAGTGAATACTGAAATTGGCAAGATCCGGGATGAAATGGTTGCAACAGAGCAGGAGAGGACACCCCTGCAGCAGAAGCTGGACGAGTTTGGGGAGCAGCTTTCCAAAGTCATCTCCCTCATTTGCATTGCAGTCTGGATCATCAACATTGGGCATTTCAATGACCCAGTTCACGGGGGCTCCTGGATCCGGGGCGCCATCTACTACTTTAAGATCGCAGTGGCCCTGGCTGTAGCTGCCATCCCCGAGGGTCTGCCCGCTGTCATCACCACCTGCTTGGCTCTTGGAACTCGTCGAATGGCAAAGAAAAATGCTATTGTTCGAAGTCTGCCCTCTGTGGAGACCCTTGGTTGTACCTCTGTCATCTGCTCAGACAAGACAGGCACACTTACCACAAACCAAATGTCGGTCTGCAGGGTAAGTAGGGGGTGTCCTTTGTGATGCCCTGGTGTTTCTGTGGGCCTCATTAGATGCTGCTTTTATGCCATCAAAACCTTTGGTTGATAATTTATAAAGGTTTTGTGAGGCCTAAGTCAAGTCTGACTACCTGAGAAGAATTAATCATTCAGTCACCAAATAAGGACTGGGTCCAAGCACTTGGTGCCAAGCCTGATGGCCTGAGTCCAATCTTGATCCCACTTGCTGGACGGAGAGAACTTATTCCTAAAGTTATTTTCTGACCTCTGCATGCACACACAAATACATGTTTAAAAAATCAATAGTTTCTATATTGTCTTGGGAAATACAGGGTAGCTGTAAGTCTTAAGAAATAACTGTAGGCTTGATCTTGTCTCTAGATGTATGTATTTCAGAGGAAATAACTAGTTAACCTCCTGGTGAATTCCTGATTGTTATTTCCCCAGCACACTAAATGAAACATGATTCCTCCCTGAAAAGCAGGGATATAACTTGACCTATTCCGTCAGGCTAACCCTGCCTTTCTTTTTTTTCTTTTGGTTTTCAAGGCAGGGTTTCTCTGTGCTGCTTTGGAGCCTTTCCTAAATCTCACTCTGTAGTCTAGGCTGGCCTCGAACTCATAAAGATCCGCCCGCCTCCGCCTCCCAAGTGCTGGGATTAAAGGCTTGCACCACCGTGCCTGGCCTTAACCCTGCCTTTCTTACCCTGTTAGATCATTGGAAGTAAAATAAGAAGCCTTTAAATGTGCTCCTAGAACAGTAAGAACTAAGACTAGACACAGTGACCCCAGCATAATCCCAGCTCCTGCGGATGGAGGCAGCAAGAGCAGGAAGGCAGGGTTATCCTTGGCAACACAGTGAGTTTGAGGCTAGTCTGGGCTAAGTGAGACACTGTCATATTAAAGAAGAAAGCAAAAGAACTGAAGAGCCAGGTGAAATGGCATGTGCCTGCTTGAGGCTGAAATAGTAGAATATTAAGTGATGGGTGAGGGTCATATTTTCAGTAAAAGGTGAAGTTAGATTTTCCTTACAGAAAAGATTGATGATTAACCCAGGCTTCGCTATTTCACTTAGTTTGTAATCTTGAACCTGGTTTCCTATGATTTTCTATAAAATGAGTGCCTCCCCTCCTCCTGCTGGCACGCCTTTAATCCCAACGCTGGAGAGGCAAGCAGCTATCCACTACAGTGAGTCTCTTTTACCTGAGCTTATCTGCCCATTTCTAAACTAAGGCTATAAAATAAGAAAGTAACTGAGCCTCAGTGAGCCTCATTCAAATTGTCATCTTAAATGACAAGGTTTTCACTGTAGACAAGGAATGGTTGTGTGTCTCTTCTAAGAACTTGTATTCTGCATTTCCTTATAGATGTTTATTCTGGACAAAGTCGAAGGTGATACCTGTTCCCTTAATGAGTTTACCATAACTGGATCAACATATGCACCCATTGGAGAAGTGTGAGTAGCCGTCTTCTTCCTCTGCAGACTCTGCTGTGTTGTTGACATGATTGGTTATTTAGATGATCACAGAGGATGGATCTAGAAAATCTTGATGTTGGCAGAGGGGTGGCTTAGTAGTGGAGCTAAGGTTATGCCTAGCATGCCTGAAGCCTTGCTTTGAGCCTCAGCACCACAGTGGAGTGTGGTGCTGGACACTGGCAGGTCAGGAGATGATAGCCAGCCTAGGCTACACGAGAACCTGTCTAAAAACACACACACACACACACACACACACACACACACACACACACACACACACAAGGAACTATAGTTAAGATGGCTGACTTTGGCTCAAATTAGTGATTTTTATTAACAGAGCACCTACCCTTTGAAGCCTAGATTTTCTGCAGAGGACTCTTTTTTGTTCTTTACTCACCCATGCTGGAGTTTCAGTAAGATTTTTCAAAGAGCTGTCATTCAAAATCTGTCCCACTCTGTTCTCCCAAACTTGTGTTTCCATCACTGGGAGGCTGAGTATAAAAGCACTTACCTTTAGGTATGACGGTGGGGGTTCCATCTCAGGAACCTACATGGTGGAAGGAGAAAATCTCCCACTATTTTGTCCTCTGACCTTCCATCTTGCACACAACCATCGCCTCTTACACAAAGAAATGTTTGGTTTTTTGTTTTTATCTTCAGTTAAGGCAAGCTGTGACCCAGAAATGTTTTCGTTTTTGATAGGCATAAAGATGAAAAGCCAGTGAAATGCCATCAGTATGACGGGCTTGTAGAGTTAGCAACTATCTGTGCTCTGTGCAACGACTCTGCTTTGGACTATAATGAGGTAAGACTCCTAATGTGCAAGAGGCCTGTCCCCTTGCTCATGGGTAGGGTAAGTGGAATAAAAAGGCCATCTTCCTCCCTTGGAAAAACAAGTTCCTGGTTTTATTTCCCGTTTCTATTCAGTGTGACCTGGCTGAAGAAAGCCCAGTGCCTTTCATAGATCTGAGGCTGGCCTGTAGTTCTACCAGGAGAAGTAGGGTGTGGTGTTTGACCACTGATGCATCCTTACTTTAAAAACCAGAACTCAGGCTAAGAAGTCTTTCTGACAGTGGGGGTGATGATTGTACTTGAAGTATGGATTGCCATATATTCTTGAGCACAGCAGGAAGCTTATGGGGTTGTTTTGGTGGTGGGTAATGGTGATGAAGAATTGTAACCAAGAAGAAACTTTTTAAGGTTAAATTATGGGGTCAATCATTTGCTTTCTTTCTCAAAGGCTAGGCCTTCCCTGTCAGAGGGTGCAAACTCATCAGAATAATAGACAATGACCTGAAATGAGCAAATACTTTAAATGAGGAAACACATTAATAAAGTCATGGTAGTGTGTCGTGGTTGTACCTTGAGTGTCTGTTCTCATGTGGGCCAGGCTGTCCTACTGACAATGGCCTCTTTCAACAATGCAGGCGAAGGGTGTGTATGAAAAAGTCGGAGAAGCTACAGAGACTGCCCTCACTTGCCTGGTAGAGAAGATGAATGTATTTGATACCGAACTGAAGGGACTGTCTAAAATAGAACGTGCAAATGCCTGCAACTCGGTCAGTATTTGCTTGGTGTGCTGTGTGTGTCTCTTAGCCTTACCGTGTACGTTCACTCTCCTGCCTCCTTGACCTGCGCTCCTGATTAGACATTTGCTCTTCGGCATTTTTGCCTGACAGTCACAGGCAAAGCCTGTAAGCCTAGCACTCAGGATTGCCACAGGTCGAGGAGTAAGACTCTCACTAGACAAAAGCAAACCACACCACAAACAAACAAACAAACCCCAGCAGTCATTAGTAAATTGTCAGATCTGTCACAAGGGCTGCCTCTTCAAGGAAGCTATGAGTGAGCTTTTCTTTTTCTTTTTCTTTTTCTTTGGTTTTTCGAGACAGGGTTTCTCTGTGTAGCTTTGCACCTTTCCTGGAGCTCACTTTGTAGACCAGGCTGGCCTCGAACTCACAGAGATCCGCCTGCCTCTGCCTCTCGAGTGCTGGGATTACAGACGTGGGCCACCTCCCCCACCCCCCGCCGATTTATTTATTATGTATACAGAAAAGAGCGCCAGATCTCATTACAGATGGTTGTGAGCCACCATGTGGTTGCTGGGAATTGAACTCAGGACCTCTGGAAGAGCAGTTGGTGCTCTTTAACTTTGAGCCACCTCTCCAGCCCCGAGTGAACTGTCCTTGGTCCTGGCAAAAGCCAGCCCCTCCTGCCTGCATTTCAGTGCCTGTCTCTGCTGGCTCTTCATCAGCAGCATAGAGAAGAATAGTTGTATGCTTTTCCATCTTAGAACTGTCCTCTGCCCTGGTTTTCAGTTGACGCCCCGTTTGTTGAACTCAATGAAAAGAACTGTTGTATTATCCTTTTTCACTCCTGTTTTCTCAAATCCATTCCAGTCAAGCTCTTGCCTTTACCTGTCCATCAGAAACTGTGGAGTCACTTACACCCTTGTGTTCAATCCAGTGGGGTTTTTTTGTTTTGTTTCTTTTTTGTTTTTTCAAGACAAGGTTTCTCTGTGTAGCTTTGGAGCCTGTCCTGGATCTCTGTAGACCTGGAACTCACAGAGATCCGCCTGGCTCTGCCTCCCCAGTGCTGGGATTAAAGGTGTGCGCACCACCGCCCGGCTAAATCCAATGGTTACACTGTTTATATTTGTTAAATGCAACAAAATACACTAGTCAGCAAATAGAGAGGTGGGTTTTCCCCTGGAAAGAGAGCTCCTGGGTTGAGAGCACTGGCTGATCTCAGCGGCCTGAATTTGATTCCCAGCACCCACAGGGCAGCTAAGAACTGTGTGTGCCTCCTATTCCAGAGGACCAGAGGTCCTCTTCTGGTCTCCAGGCACCAGGCACATATGTGGTGCAGACACACATGTAGGCAAAACGCTCATACACAAAATTCAATTGGGGGTAGAGGGACAGCCGTGCTGGACAGATAGATGGCTCTGTGGTTAAGGGAAGACACTGGTTGCTCTTCTAGTGGACCTGGGTTTAAGGACTGGGTTCACAACCACAGTAACTCCATAAAAAGAAAAAAAGCTAGAAATGTAGATTTCAACACATCCCAGAAATTCACACAATGACTTAATTAGATGGAAAAGTAAATGATTATAATGACTCAAGACATTTGTTATTTGTTATTACTTGTTACCATTTTTTTCTTTGTTTTGTAGTTTAGCCTATTGTCCTAGAAGTAGCTCTGTAGACCAGGCTGGCCCAAACTCAGAGGCCTGCCTGCTTCTGCCTCTCTCTCTGCTCGGATTAAAGGTGTGCGCCACCACACACAGCCTCCCTTTTTCTATCGTTTGGATTTGGCTTTTTTTTTTTTTTTTTTTTAAACCATTTTCAAATTCAGACAGATCATTCAAGAATAGAAAATAGTGCTGGTCCATGAAGCAAGGCTCAATAAATTAAATACAAAGACTTAAAATAACAAAGACTACAAAAAAGATCTCTCAGCTAACCCTGATGAGATTAAAGTGGGCATTGGCAACTATCGAGACCTGGGTATTTATTTAGAATATTTAATTCAGGGGTGGAAAAAGAAACAGCATGCCTTTTGTGGTTTGCTCTGCTTGACATAACCTGTGGTCATTTGGGAAGTGGTTGCTGATGAAGAGTTGTCCAGATTGGCACTTAGGGATTCTCTTGAGTTAACTGAAGTGGGAACACCGTTCCCTAGGAAAGAATTTTGAACTGACCTAGTAGAAGGGGACTAGTGTGTGTGTGTTAATCCTCTGCTCTTGACTGTGGATGTAATAATGTGTCTAGTTCTCTCAGGCTCCTGCCACAGTGGTTGTTTTCCTGCTAGGCTCTGACTACAGCAGATTAACCTCCGTTAAGTTACCATTCTTGGGATGGTTCCTCTGACCAGGACACCCCAGTGTTTGGGGGGCTCTTGAGTTCAAGGCCATTCTAACCTGGGCTGCTTAGTTAGCAAGACCCCATCTCAGGAAGGTGATATAAAGCTAGAAATTAATACTACAAGTTTATATCTGAAGAAAGAATTTTAAAAATTGAAAACGTTTTTGTGTTTTGTTTGTTTGTTTGTTTTGTTTTTTTGTTTTTTGTTTTTTTTGAGATAGGGTTTCACTTTATAGCCCTGGCTGTCCTGTAATTCACTCTATAGACCAGGCTGAGATCCACCTTCCTCTTCCTCCCTAGTGCTGGGATTAAAGGTGTGCCACCTCCACTACCTGGCTCTGTAAAGTATTTCTTTAAAAAACAAAATTTCTTTAAAAAACCCACTTGCTACAGCCACAGAAGACAGTGAACTTCCCTGGCAGAACAATGTGACTGCAGAGTTTTGGAGTGCTAACTCTGGACCCACACCCAGTGCCATTGGCCAGCTAACCGACACTGTGCTCTGCCTCTCCCTTTAGGAAATTACTCGTTTTCAAATGGGTTGTTATTGTGTAGCTGAGGCAACCCTTGAACTTGATAGCCTCCTGCCTTGGCTTCCAGTTGCCAGGATTATAGGCAGGAAACACCACACCAGCCCTTCAGACAGCTCTTAATAGCCAGTATTTAAAGCCCTCCAGGGTCTTCATGGACAGTTTTTCCTCTGGGTTTCAGTATGATGAGTGCCTAATGAGTATCTGAACAGATGTAAGATGTCTAGAAATAGTAATCCTTAGGTTGGGGGTTTAGCTCAGTGGTAGAGCTCTTGCCTAGCAAGCGCAAGGCCCTGGGTTCGATCCTCAGCTCAAAAAAAAAAGAACTAGTAATCCAGCAGTGTCCATCTCTGATCTCCTACAGGTCATAAAACAGCTGATGAAGAAGGAATTTACTCTTGAGTTTTCACGTGACAGAAAATCAATGTCTGTCTATTGTACACCAAACAAACCAAGCCGGACATCCATGAGCAAAATGTTTGTGAAGGCAAGTACTACAGAGACTGAGGCTTTCCCGCTGAGTCAGCAGGCAGAGACAGTCACTTACCCGAATCTCACATTCTCAGGGTGCTCCCGAAGGCGTCATCGACAGGTGTACCCACATCCGAGTTGGAAGTACCAAGGTCCCCATGACTCCTGGTGTCAAGCAGAAGATCATGTCTGTCATTCGGGAGTGGGGCAGTGGCAGTGACACGCTGCGGTGCCTGGCTCTGGCCACTCACGACAACCCGCTGAGGAGAGAGGAGATGCACCTGGAAGATTCGGCCAACTTCATCAAGTATGAGGTACCTGCCCCTGCATAATCATTCCCCAGCCGGGGCTGCCTCCAGGGGACAGGCGGATGTCCTGGGCAGGCCGTCTTTAGATTGTTGCTTCAGCCAGAAATAGGACTTAATAAATCTGCTTTCAAACTAGAATAGTCGACGAGTTCAGACCAACCTGTAAAACTTAACATCCATTAGAAACTTAGTTCACATTTTAAAATAATACATTTATTAGGTATTGAAAAAATGTACAAGTTGAGAGATTCATTTCCACTTACCCCATAGACGGTAATTTTTACGTCAGGGTTTGTAGCTTCCTAAACAGAAAGAGCCTCGCTGTAGCACTGACTCCCAGTGTGAGGAGGCTCTTCCTCTTCACACGTGCTTTTCTTTCCCTGGATGCATTTCTCACAGAATGTGAGAACTTAGGCTAGAGTCACTTGGTGTCTTAAAATAATGGAGGGGTAGAACGCTGCTGAGCAGGAGGAAAACCCTGGTTCAGTCCCCAACTCCCTCACGGAGAGATGTGCAGTCAGCAGGCTGAGGCAGGATGATAACGACAAGTGTCTGTAGGACCCGTATGTAGTGAGACCTTGTTTCAGTCACGGACCAGCACCAGGCGTCAGACTCGGGACTCTAATGGTGGGGACAAGCTGTAGGAACCCTGGTGACTCTCTCCCTGTAGACCAATCTGACCTTCGTCGGCTGTGTGGGAATGCTGGACCCTCCCAGGATCGAAGTGGCCTCTTCGGTGAAGCTGTGCCGGCAAGCAGGCATCCGTGTTATCATGATCACTGGGGACAACAAGGGGACCGCCGTGGCCATCTGTCGCCGCATCGGCATCTTTGGGCAGGATGAGGATGTGACGTCAAAGGCTTTTACAGGACGGGAGTTTGATGAGCTCAGCCCCTCGGCCCAGAGAGATGCTTGCTTGAATGCACGCTGTTTTGCTCGAGTTGAACCTTCCCACAAGTCTAAGATCGTGGAGTTCCTTCAGTCCTTTGATGAGATCACAGCTATGGTAGGTTCTAGACACGAGCAGTGGTTCACTGGTACAGACAGCAGGTCCGTCCAGTCATGGTGGTGTGTGCCTATAATCCTGGCACTTCGGAGATTGAAGCAACCCTGGGCTACCTAGTGAGATCCTGTCTCTAAAAACAAACAAATGGGGTGGTTCTAAGTTTTTTGTTTCTGTTTGTAATCTATAAACAATACTTAGTATTCGAACATGTGTCTGAAGTGTGTAAGGACTTTAAATTACGTGCCCGGCCACACCACAGCTGGCTCTTGGGTTTGGAGTGTTGGTGTAAGACAGCCAAGCAGACGTGCAGGACCTTGGTTCTGCCTCTCTGCGTCTCTGGTTAGCTTCCTGGGTAGATTGTTCCGACACCAGCTGCTGCTGTCTCATTTCCTTGTGCTGTCAGAGTCTGCCAGTGCCATGAGGTGTGCCACATGGTGATGTCTGAGTCCGCTGTGGCTTCCCTTCCAGACTGGTGACGGTGTGAATGACGCCCCCGCTCTGAAGAAATCTGAGATCGGCATTGCCATGGGCTCAGGTACTGCGGTGGCCAAGACCGCCTCTGAGATGGTCCTGGCAGATGACAACTTCTCCACCATCGTGGCTGCTGTGGAGGAGGGCCGCGCTATCTACAACAACATGAAGCAGTTCATCCGCTACCTCATCTCGTCCAACGTGGGGGAAGTGGTCTGGTGGGTGCCCGACTGGGACTGGGCTGTCTGTGCTGCTTTTGTTGTGGTGACTTTGTTGTTGGCCTGAGTGGAGAAAAGGGTCTCATGGGGCTTGTCTGCAGCTGCCTCATGTGCAGAGAATGTTCCTTAACACAGGAATTAAGCTGGGCATGGTGGCACATGCCTTAATCCCAACACTCTGGAGGCAGAGACAGAATCAAAGTTCAAAGCCAGCATGGTCTACACAGAGAAACCTTGTCTCAAAAAACCAAAAAGGAAAAACACACACAGGAATTAGTTTATCTCAATAGTTTAAAAACCACAGAGGGCGAAGACCTCTTTAGTTTCCTGTGAACGTTGATGGGAGTGTCTGTGTTTGATGCTTGTGGCTGAGAAAGGGAGAGGCCACCCTAGTCCCCGAGTCATGGAGTCCTCCTTTCTCTTCTTCCCTTGGATGGAAACAGTATTTTCCTGACGGCGGCCCTTGGGTTTCCTGAGGCTTTGATTCCTGTCCAGCTCCTCTGGGTCAATCTGGTGACAGATGGTCTGCCTGCCACTGCGCTGGGGTTCAACCCTCCAGACTTGGACATCATGAACAAACCGCCCCGGAACCCAAAAGAACCCTTGATCAGCGGGTGGCTCTTTTTCCGTTACCTGGCTATTGGCTGTGAGTACACTTGTTTGTTGTTTCTCTTGGGAGGATGCCCTCAGGCAGTGCAGGCTACCTCAGAGCCTCCTCCAAGGCCTTGTTGAGCATCAAGACAGACCAGGGCCCTTCCCTGTCAGAGCTCCAGGCTGACAGGAACGGGTACTCACCACCGAGGGAACAAGCGGAGGCCGACCAGCAGCAGCTACTTCTGTATTCCCAACAGTTAGGGAAGTGATGCCCAGAGAAGCGAACCGATTGTCCTGGGACCCCCAGGAAGGCATTCAAAGAGCACACAGTGTCTAGAGCAGCCTGACTCAGGCAGCAGGCCAGCCCTCGGCTTGGTCTCCTGAACAGGTGCCCTTTGGAGATGAAAGAGATTGTGGCCTTTGCAGAACCACCACCACCCCACCCCCGTCCCTGTCTGTTGTCTTTGAACCAGTGCCCTGAGCACCGTTGTAATTTCCAGGGTAGCCATTGTGTGCTCTGCCCTGGGCCACTCTGACCACAGGGGTGGGCATACCTGTGTAATAGACTTGCTGAATTCTGGTTGACAGGAGTGGTCTCTGCCTTAGACCCAGCAGTTCCTTTGAGGGGTTCTGCTAGACCATGAGTGAGACAAAGTAGCTACATAGTATCTAACACGGCCACATCAGTTTACCTGGTCCTGCACACTGTGTGCCCTGCCTGATGGGGGCACCTGTCCACCTGTGGTCCTGAAGCAGCTCCGGCACATTGGGTGGAGTCTGCGTTGGGTTCAGCAGGAACTTTTCCTCACTAGCCCCAGAGATTGCCTGGTTGCTTTAGAGTAGAACCGCCCTGTCTGGTCAGCTGCTCTGGCCTGTAGGTGTGCAGTGCTGTCCACAGCCTCAAGTGTATAAACGACATCACGTTTGTTTCCAGGTTACGTCGGCGCTGCCACCGTGGGTGCTGCTGCGTGGTGGTTCATCGCTGCCGATGGGGGTCCGAGAGTCTCCTTCTACCAGCTGGTAGTTAGCCCAACCCTGTTCCTCTTTCCTCTTCCTTCCCTGTGTAATAGAGTGCACTCTTGTAAGTCCCTGGTCCTGCTGTAGTGTGGGTCATCTTAGGGCTCAGACAGGTAAACAGTTGCCCCAGGTGAGCTGAGCTGAGCTGTACACATGTGGGTGCGGGCTAGGGAAGAACCCTGGCTGATGGGGTGTGTTTGGTTTGTGTTACAGAGTCATTTCCTACAGTGTAAAGAGGACAACCCAGACTTCGAGGGAGTGGATTGTGCAATCTTTGAGTCCCCATACCCGATGACAATGGCACTTTCTGTCCTAGTGACCATAGAGATGTGCAATGCCCTCAACAGGTTAGTGCCTCTTGTCTGTAGGCTGAGGGCTTATGGGCGTCCTGGCTGGTTAAGCTCTGCTCCCCAGAAAGCAGTTTTAAGCTGTTGCCTCAGGAAGCAGTAGGGGTTCTCACACCCATGAGCTCTTCCTGCTACTCAAGGCTGAAGTCCCAGCTGTGCCTGCACCCCTGGGAGCACCAGAGATTCCAGCCAGCGGAGCCACTGACAAAAGGTTCCAAATGGCTATCTTTGAGCCTGCCGGACTGAAGCCTCCAGTTCTCCCCACTGCGGCAAATCCAGACCTTAGAGTTAGGTCAGCCCCGATTGCCAAAGCTACCTTCTAACCAGCCCCCTTCTGTGTACTGACATGGGCCTGTGCACCCAGTGAACTCACCTCTCTCTCACCTGTAGTTTGTCTGAGAACCAGTCCCTGCTGAGGATGCCCCCCTGGGAGAACATCTGGCTCGTGGGCTCCATCTGCTTGTCCATGTCGCTTCACTTCCTGATCCTCTACGTGGAACCCTTGCCAGTGAGTCACTGTGGACCCCAGGCTGGGTCTGGGGTGCTCCCTCTCTGGCATGATGACAAGGTTGGTTGCCCAGAAGGTTGACAAGGTCTTCTTTGTCTCAGCTCATCTTCCAGATCACACCCTTGAATCTGACCCAGTGGCTGATGGTGCTGAAAATCTCCTTGCCCGTGATCCTCATGGATGAGACGCTCAAGTTTGTGGCCCGAAACTACCTGGAACCCGGTAAAGAGTGTGTGCAGCCTGCCACCAAATCCTCCTGCTCGCTGTCGGCATGTACCGACGGCATTTCCTGGCCGTTTGTGCTGCTCATTATGCCCCTGGTGGTCTGGGTCTACAGCACAGACACTAACTTTAGCGATATGTTCTGGTCTTGACTGACAGCGCCACATACAGAAGATGTTTAACTTAATCAATTAATTTTTTATTGTTTAAAGCAACTGTCTATTTCTGCTGAATTTTCACATGAACATATGGCTGGTGAAGGAGGTTTCATATTCTAGATTTTGTTTTGCTTTTTCTGACTCCAGTGGGACAAGATTTTCCTTTTTTTTTATACACATAATTAAAGTGTCCATTGACATGTACAGAGAACTAACACTATTTTATGCCGATATTTTTTTGTAGATGAAAAAGCATGTACAGTGTTCTGTTTAATACTCATACTTGTACAAAGATAGTTGAGCCAGCAGACATTGTCAGCAAATTAATTGGCAGCAGACTGTAGGAAATGAATGTGTGTGGTTTTTTAAAAGGAAAAAAAAAAAACTAAATAGCATGTATTGTGTCTTTTGCATGATTCTCTGGATTTAATTTGATATCACAGTCTAATTTTTATTCATAAGCCAATTTTTCTGCACTGAGCAGAGTCCTGCTACCTCAGTCAGTATTTTTGGTTTGCCACTCCTGCACCCCAGCCTTTCACCCCCGGCCCACCCCAGCCCGCTCGGCTTCTTCTGTAGGTCTGATGGTTCTGTTGACATCCGTCTTCACGAGGTTGCCTGTTCTCGCTTGTGCAGAAAACATTGCTCCCGCCCGATTCAATCGACTGGGTCTCTGCCCCTTTGCCTAGTTTTTAAGGTTATTTATTTAAATGTCTAATGTATTTTATTGTAACAGACATTGTTTTGCCAACATTGCCTATTCAGTGGCACTTCACAATCTAGTTTAAAAGAAAAATAAAACATTTTAAATGGACAGAGAAAAATAACTGTCTTGTTCTTAATGGCCTACCTTGAACTATCTATAATCAGTTCAAATTTCTCTGAGGTTCTCATCTTAGAGCCTTAGTTTCCTGTTCCTGAGGGGAAGATCCTGTTCTGCTGCGTAATAGGATTTTATTTATAATGTATAGGCACAATCTGTCATGTGATATACATTTATGCAAGTTTCTGCTGGCCTGTTGTGTGTAGCCTGGTGTAAGGGCAAGTGTGTGTGTATATGTGTGTGTATGTTTTGTAAAATCTGTAAATAGCACATGACCAAATGAACATATTGTATAGAACTATTTTTATTTGAATGTGGCACTAACCACCACCATCATGACTGATGAACGTTTGCGCATGTTCAAGGTCAGTCTTAACGGCAGTGTGAGTCATTAACAGTCCTAACTGTGGTGTTTTCCTCCAATGCCTTCCAACATCCATCAACTAACGTGAGTATCTTCCCTGTGGGATTGGGGTGCTGTAGCCTGTGGACAGGTGATGCCACTGAACAAGATGGCCCCTGTTGCTAGTGGGCTGCATGGCTCCTGTGCCACCAGGCAACCACTTCCTAAGGAAACAGGAATGTCAGCTGCTCACTACACGGACTCCAGTGTAGACACTGCCCAGGACAGTGATTTATTTTATTTTTTATTTTTATTTATTTTTTTTTGTGAGTTGTGGGGAAGAGGTTCTTGTGACCTGGCTGACCTCAGGCTGATGAAACTGTGCCCATCTCTAGTGCCAAACAGACCTCATGTAAAAATGGCCCAAGGTTTGCATGGTCACTGGCTGTAAGAAGCTAGTAAAGCTAGATACTGACCCTGTATAGGAAATTTTTGTCACCTTTCTAAGACATACATGTCTTAGTGTGGGTGTTTAGGGCATGGCCATCAAAACAGACCCCTGGTTGTATAAGGCAAAGAAAGGTCTTAGGGCTGCTAGCTCCTTAGTTGCTGGTGCCAGGTTTCCTAAGTGTTAAAATGGTCGAATGGGTCAGACACAGATGTGGCTGAGCCCCAAAGCAGAACAGAGTGGTAGACCATGCCCCAGGACCAGTCAGCGGGTCCTCGTTTCAGTGACCTCGACAAGTCAGTCGGCCATAGGAGGAGATCTTCTCATCCTTTGTGCTGTGGGTCCTTAACTTCCACAGAGACTGTCTAGGCACTAGTTCAACTCCGACAGATGAACAGTCTAGATCACTGCTGCCTTGAGCCAGGAATACTTGGTCCCTTGGCCCACATAGACCAAGGTCAATAGCATAGTCCCAGCCACAGGCCTCCTTCTGCAGGTACTCAGCCTTACCCTCACCCAGCACTACCAAGAAGGTACATGGATGGGTGGTAGTGTCTTCAACCCTCTAGGGTAGTCTAGCCTGGAACTCAGCTCTTGAGATTTTCCTGAGTGGCCTCTTTAGTACAGCTATATCAAAGGTTCAGCCTTGAGCCCACCCAGCAAAATGCAGATGATGCATTCCCCAGCAGCTAGGGTGCTGCCAGAGCTGGGGAAGGCCTGCCACCTCACAGCAGCTGCTAACCATAGCACCCTCAAACTAGGGTCTCAGCTCAACAGTGTCACAGACCTCAGCAACATCCAGGAGGCATGGGTGCCCTTTGCCATGAACTCCCATTTCATTAAGACCAGCCCCTGCAGTTGAAAAGCCTTTCAAGCAGAGCTGAGCCTGCATCCCAGGACTGCTGTCATGGAGAAGAGGGAGGGAGGGAGCAGGAAGGCCTTCCCTCCCCTGGTGCCCTGCCACCTCACGGCTCCACCTGCCTCACCCTCTGCATGGCTACTGAGATCTCCCACTCTCACTGCCCTTGTACCTGACATGCCTTCTAGTTTCTGCCTCGTGGGGTTTTGTTAGGAGCTGCACAAGGGCAGGCAGTCACCAAGAAGCCACTGCTTCTAGATGTGACAGAGCAGCACTTCAGGACACTTAGTCAGAAATGCTGGTCCTGCGTCTAGACCAAATGGCAGTGTTCTTTCCGTCTGTCCCTGTTAGTGTGTCTTGGGAAGTTGTTCTAACAATTGCTCTGTGTTTCAAGAAGCTGATTTCCTCTCTCTTTCCTTTTCAGCAATACTGGAGTAACCGCTTCCTAAAGCATTTGCAGAAATGTAAGGGTGTTCGGGTGCGTGCATGTGCGTTGTTAGCAACACATCTACCAGCCCTCTGCATGACTGATGTTGGGGAAAAGAAATAGAAACAGTTCCCCACTCACTGTGTGATGTGGAGGAAATGTGTATTACCAGTGGGCTTTTAGCTGTTCAGTCAAAATATAACAAATGTACAATTTAGCATAAAGAATCAGAGAGCCTCTCCAGAGAAGTTTGGTTTCTTTGCTGCAAGAATGAGGTTCTGAAACCTTATCCAAGAACAGAAGCCATCAGCCAAGTCTCCACATTTCTCTACAGAATGTCATAGCTTCTATAGATGTATGATACTGTAATGCATGCCTTCAGGTGTAAGCAGCCAGACTGCTCTACAGTGACATTGAAACATGCTTTCTAATTGGCCCTGTACAGTTTGCTTATTTATAAATTCATTTAAAACACTACAGCTGTCGAATGGTTACAACCTAGGCCTCTGGCCCTAACTTCAGTTGTTTTGGGGTGTGCAGCCAGCTGTGTGACACTGTATTAATGTAATTTATTTAATGAAGTCAGAAGCAGTAGACATGTTGGTGCAATACAAGTATTGTGTGCATTTATTGTAATAAAGTGCTCAGCGTCAGCTCCTCACCGCTTCTCACAGCGCATGTTTGACTGTAGACTGGAAATAGAGGTCAGTTTCTCTCTGTGCTGGTGACGGGTATTGCACAGACATGATTTCGGGTAAATAAATTTATTCTACGATAAACCCTCAGCGTAGCAGCGGCTGTTTTATAGGAGGGTGGGGGTGGGCACTGAGGTCCCTCCCATGAGACTAGGAGGAAAGCAGAGTGTGTCTGTCAGCAGTAGGCCTCAGCAGAAAACAGACTTCTCATTGCTGAGAAGTAGGAAGAGGAGATTCCGCACGTGACCAGAGTTGCGTGAGTGCTCAGATGCAGGCCAGCCATGCTGTCTGAGACAGTAGACGCAATGGAACCAGAATTCATCCCTTATTTGCCACAGATGGGCTTGGAGTGAGCCCATTCCCTACAGTGGTCTTTACTCATTCAGCTAACGGAAACCTCAAGTCCTGGCAGCTCCTGGAATACAGGAGAGAACCCTGTGACGACCGTTAACACCCAGGAAGATGGCTCAGCAGGGAAAGGCCTTTGCCATGTAAGCCTGGATGGAGTCTGATTCCTGGAACCCATGGTAGAACTGGCTCCATCACAAAATTGTCCTCTGACCTCCACACATGCCCACATTGAAACTGAAAGTATTCATGATTAACACTGCAGAATAACTCACCACCGGTTCAAATGAGACTCGGAGAAGTTTCTCAGAATGAGCGAAGACCACAGGGTCTAACTGCAGGCCAAGCTGGCCTGGAGCTGCCTCTGGAGTGCACCATGGCTGCCTGGCACAAAGAACAGATGTTGAAGATGATGGTTTTAATCTAATAGATTCATTTTAACATGGCAGGAAGCATGCCAAGCTGCTAGTGCACTAAGGAGGCACCTGAGCTCAATGTGGTTGGCAGGAAGAAACACTCCTGGATCCTTAGTCCCTATGTAGTGCAAATGGGTAAGAGGATTTTCAAGCCCAAACCGTACATTGGGAGAAAGATGCCTTACAAAGGATGCTGGGATACGGTTCCGTGTCAGCTGTGTGCTTTAGTAGTTTGTGGGAAAGCGGTGCCCCTTGGAGTACAACTTGGTGTCACCTTTCAGGACCCAGCAGGTCCACTCTGGACCCCAGGAAAGTCTCAGAGAGGTACGCACGACACCGCTTGCAGGAGAGAGGTGAAAGTGCCCTGCAGAGCTGCAGGAAGCTTGGAGCAGACGAATCAGATGGGGTCAGGGTCCATACAGATCAGTGCCCAAAGCTCTAGGACCTCAGCAGCCTGCATGTTAGGCACGCCGACCAACCCTCACCAAATACAAGGAAACTTGGCCTTTCCTGGAACCCTGGGGGAGAGACAAGATCTGCACGCTTCATCCTATTTTTGTTTTTCTGTCTCATACTGTGGCTCAGGTTGGCTACAGTATGAACTATAGAGTCCAGGCTGGCCTCAAACTCAGGCTGCCCCTGCCTCCCAAGTGCCAGCACCACTGTGCCCAGCCTCTGATCTATTTTTAAATACCTATACCCTTTTGACCAGCACTTCACTTCCATGCAGTTCCCAAATATGTCCAGACAAATAAGAATGATCGTTATAACTTTTTAGGTAAAAGTCCCATAGCCCAGGCTGGCTCTGGCTCAAACTCAGTATAAATAGCTGAACCTGACCTTGAACTAACTGTTCCTCCTGCCTCTGCCTCCTAAGCCTTGCAAAAACTGGAACCAGCTGACTGCCACCAATAAACAATATCTAAACAGTGGTTCCCGACCTTCCTAATGATGCAGCCCTTTAATACAGCTCCTCAGGTTGTGGTGACCCCAGCCATAAAATTGCTTTTGTTGCTACTTCAAAACTATAAGTTTGCTGCTGTCAATGAATTGTAATGCAGGGTGGTCTTAGGTGACCCCTGTGAAAGGGTCATTTGACACCCCGCAAAGGGGTTGCAACTCCAAGAGAATTGCTCATCTGGACCATCCACACTATGGAAAAAGACAAGACCTGAATAAGTCACCAAGGAGCAGTGAATGATGCACCTTCTACCTAAAAGGGGTCAGTGTAGAAGGCAGGCTGCACCATCCAGGAGCAGCCATATGTGCTGCACAAGTTCCAGGCAGTACCAAGGAGACCCTGCCTCTAAAAGCCAAACCAAAGGGAAAAGAAAAAGAAAATGGGCTGGCAAAGTAGCTTAGCTACATCCAGTTTGGCCACCAGATCCCTCATTGTAGGAGAGAACGGACTTTCACACACGCTATGCTTGTGTGCATACAACCAAGAAGGTTGGCGTGATTGCTCAGCAGTCAAGAGCACTTCCTGCTCTTGCAGAGAACATGGGTTGGATTCCCAGCACCGGCATCAGTAACTCACCAGTTCCAGGTGATCCAGTGCCCTCTTCTGGCCTCTGTGGGCACTGCATGCATACGGGGCACAGTCGTACCTGAAGGCAAAACCCTCACATAAATCTTTTTTGTGTTTTCGAGACAGGGTTTCTCTGTATAGCCATGGTTGTCCCGGAACTCACTCTATAGACCAGGCTGGCCTCAAACTCAGATCACCCTGCCTCCTAGGTGGGACCTACCACGTGGCCCTAATTTTTTCTTTAAAAAAAATTTTTTTTTAAGATTATGTGTACAGTGGCCTGCCTGCATGCATGCCTGCACACCAGAAGAGGGCGCCAGATCTCATTACAGATGGTTGTGAGCCACCATGTGGGTGCTGGGACTTGAACTCAGGACCTCTGGAAGAGCAGTTAGCCCTCTTAACCACTGAGCCATCTCTTCAGCCATAAATTTTTTTTTTTTTAAGGAGATGAAATTGAGTTACTTTTTGTTTGTTTTGTTTTGTTTTTGTTTTTCGAGACAGGGTTTCTCTGTAGCTTTGCACCTTTCCTGGAACTCACTCTGTAGACCAGGCTAGTAGCCTCCAACGAGTTACTTTCTTGCCTTGGTGGTTATAAGCAGCAGACTGCAGGATGCAGATGGTAACAGAGGCAGCAGGGTAAGTCAGTACCACCAAGCCATGAATCGAACAAGCCTGGATGAATTCTGACTCAGCTCCACCGTGGCTGGAGCAGGGGGAGCATGTGCAGGTTACTGACAAAGGGAATATCCACCCAGAAGCAGGGAGCGTGTGTACTCCCACTCAGGTGCCCTCAGACCACTTCCCATGGCGGGTTCCAAACAGGACGTGGCCCACGCCTAAAGTACGGCCGTGCTCAGCACAGCCCAGATGGGGCTTATCAAAGGAGTCAGGACCAACCTCACTGTAGAGCACTGAAGCCTGGACAGGGCAAGAGCTGCAGAACTCGGGTTCACTCCTCTGCAGGCTCAGCAGCCATGAAGACAGTGTCCCTGTCTCCCCCCACCCCCCAAGGAGGCTGGACAATGTGGACAGGAAAGGCCACAGAGCACACACCTCCTCCGTGCTGGTGACATCCTGAGGCAGGCCAGGCACCTTTGGTCCCCTAGAATGCTTCACACCTCAGACCAGTTGCCAGGAGCACATCTGACAAGACTCTGGAGAAGAACCCCAACAAGCACCCCTAAACTTCAAGATGGCCCAAAATTCAAAGAGCGTGTGATAAAAAGGTGGTCACCCAAACCACAGACCAGAATGCAGCAGGGACACAGGGACAGCTGGGCACGCCTGGGTGTGGGGGGAGGTGTCCTTGGCAGAGATGACAGTGAAGCCATCAGGGGACTTCCGCCCACCAGGAGAGATCGCACAGAGCTTAAAGAATGGAGATGACAAGGCATTTCACACACACCCCCAAAATGGGCAGTTCCACTTGGGACAGGGGTAGATGAACTTGAGGCAGACCTGAGACCCCTGTCATCCAGGACAAGGAGACAACAGTTCATTCCAGTCCTGGACATCGAGTAGGTTGCTGTCCCAGGGAGCTGCTGAGACCAGGGCAGGAAAGATCTAGAAGACCTGAGGGTGGAAGTTTGCCTCTGACTGAACTCCACATTAAATGTCCGCAAGCCAGGCGTCACTCAAAGACCTACCAACATGTCCCTCTGTTTCCTTTTTTTTTTTTTGAGCTGAGGACCGAACCCAGGGCCTTACACTTGCTAGGCAAGCGCTCTACCACTGAGCTAAATCCCCAACCCCACTCTGCTGTTTCTATGTGGAGACCCCAGCACTGTCTCCTGAAGGGCCAGCTGTGTTCCAGAAGGGGACGAGGGGGGAGTCACAGCGAGTGCTTGTAGCCCCCACCCGTGACAATGATTGTTTCTCCATGAAAATGAGCCAATTACAAAATGTGTAAGTGAGAATGTGCACAAGTTGTTGATCTGAAACCACTGTACAGCTTGACCTTTGTACTTCTTTTCTGTGTACACATGAGTTGGGAATCAGTGTTGGTGGCCGGGTGTAGTGGCGCACACCTTTAATCCCAGCACTCAGGAGGCAGAGGCAGGCGGATCTTGCTGCCAGCCACAGGAAAACGTAATGGAATCCAGCTACTATCATAAAAGCTACTACTTAGAAAAGTCAAGGACTTCTCCAAAGGTCAAGCCATGACTTAAGTCTTGGTGATATTTTAGCTTTTGTATATATATTAGCTGGTTCCTACAGTGATTTTCTTGGAATGCTGTGCGTGCTTCCAAGAACTCCTAACAGTGTTTTTATCTAAAATACCTACTCCTTTCTTATTCAGCCTTACTAACATTACAGACTCCTAATTTCTCTTTCTTTTTTTCTTTTTTCTTGTTTTTTTTTTTTTTTTTCCCCCTGAGACAGGGTTTCTCTGTGTAGCTTTGCACCTTTCCTGGAACTCACTCTGTAGCCCAGGCTGGCCTCGAACTCACAGAGATCCACCTGCCTCTGCCTCCCGAGAGCTGGGATTACAGGTGTGCGCCACCACCGCCAGCCAGACTCCTAATTTCTTACCTAACTTCTAGGAATACAGTTTGAGCACACCAATTCCCTTTCTCTGATATATTAACCGATCATTAGCCCTCAGCTGACCTTTACCACTCCCCTTTTGGGTTGTAAAAGAAAGCCTGATGGTCACTGCCTGAGGAAAACTCTTGTCTGCCTTTATGACCCTGTAGGAATTCAAGCCTGGTGACCTGGCTGGAGGAGGAGGACTGTATTGCTTGGGTTTATAACTAGAGAACGTGAGAAGGAAGAACTGAGGGTATAAGGAGATTCAGAGGAGGAACTGGGGAGAGAGGACTTGAGGACGAGATGGAAAGAGAAAAGAGAATGGAAGAACTAGATGGGTAAGAACTGGAGAGGAACAAACTGAGATGGGGAAGAACTAGATTGAAGGGCAAGAAGAGAGGACTAGAGGAACGAGATGAAGATGAGGAAGAGCCAGAGGAGAGAGGAGGAGATGGGAGAGGAGCTGATAGGGGAAAGAACTAGATGGATGAGAACCTAGAAGGGGTGGAACTAGATGAAGGAATTAAGATAGAACTCAGAGGGGACAGCAGATAAATGTAGAGAGAAATCAGGCAAGGAAGGAGCTAGGCAGGAGAGCAGAACAGAACCCGTGTAGAGAGAACTGACTCAAAGAATAAGGTGAATGGACGAAGGGGTTTCGTGTACATAGGTTCATTTCCTATCTTCAAAAATTAAGTTATCAGCTGGCTGTAGATTCTTCCCAGACCCTGGGAGGGGACTATCAAGGGGCTGGACCTCTATAGTCCCCAATAAAATCTTAGTAAGTTTGAGACCAGCTTGATCTACATGGTGAGTTCCAGGACGGCCAGGGCTATGTAGAAAGTCCCCCGAGAACATGAGTGTGGCTGCTCCCCGAGTCACAGAAGATACCCAGCATGGGTTTGTATCCCAGGTTGGCCTCAAATTTACTATAGAGCTGAGGATGACCTCAACCTTCTGATCCCCCTTCCACTTCCCAAAGCTGAGATTACAGGCACCTCACCTGACTATACTTTCATTTGATTGCGTGTCTGGACGTGGTGGCGCACACCTTTAATCCCAGCACTCGGGAGGCAGAGACGGGTAGATCTCTGTGAGTTCGAGGCCAGCCTGGCCTACAAAGTGAGATCCAGTATGTACAATTAGAGAGAGAAAGAAAACACTGTGCACCCTGCAGGAAATGCTAGGCCTAGACTCACTGGCAGGCACTCCACGGCCTCGAGCTTGGAGGCAGCAGACTCAATGCCCCCTCTGATGACAGAGGAAAGAAGGAAGCCACTGCTCTGGCACCATCCTCTTGACTCTCCCAGGGCGGATTCCTGATCTCTCTGGCTCCCAGTCAGCTCCTGAGGGAATCTCAGCTGTCAGCGGGCTGACAGAGGCAGCATTTGTACTGAGGGTTGATGAGAGCTGATGGAAAACTCATAGGTCCTGCAGGCCCTGGGTCTGGCTAACACAGGAAACACCAATCATGAGGTGTTACAAGGGACATCAGGCAGTGTGAGAGCAGGCCTGGCCTACAGAGGGAGGGCAGTCTTGTCCAGGAGAGGCTGAGCCTCCAAAGGATCAGCCTCATGCTCCAGCCTGGGGTTCCAGGGATGTACTGACTCACTTGGGACAGGCAGAGAAGACAGACACATAGAAGAGACTAAGGCCCTGGCAGGGACGCCAGGGAACCTCATCCCACATGCAGTGCAGAGCCAGAGCTGCCCCTCATCCCTCAGACCAAGTGGTCTGACTTTAGCAAAGGGAATGAGTTCCCCCAGAGCAGAGATGGGTACAGGGAATTATCCTGAGCCCCCAGGCCTGAGAAAACAGTCACCACCCCCTCCCAGTCAGGAGTAGCTGGCCATTTCAGACAGGGTCCTGGTTCACCCCTAATCTAAAATTCAAGAATGAGTATCCAGAGAGAGATGGGACAGCCGAGAGAGGGCACAAATGGGAAAGGGCCAGCCTGGGCTACCAGATTCTTACAGAGTGGACAGTTGGCCAGCCCCCTGGAAAGTTCCAAGAAGGATTACTCCACTCTACAGCATCCTGCTAGGGATTTACCCAAAGAAGGAAAAGCCGGGAGCTAAGAGAAGCTGCCAGAGGGCTGTTTACAGACAGACTGCAGACATAAGCGGGGGAGAATGGTCTCAGGATGACACCACCGTGACCAGACTGGCTGGCAGCCTGAACGCAGTGAGCGAGGCTGAGCATAAGGGCTGCTCAGAGGACAAGGCCAGAGCACGGGGTTGCGGGTGGGGGGTGACAGTCACAGCATGTGACCTCAGGGTTAAACACCAAGCAGTGTGATACCAAACAGAGCTGACCTGGTGCCAGGCCAGAAGCCCACACATAGCCACAGGCTCAACGTGACATGGAAGATGTGGCCAGACATTAAACGCCCGGTGAAGGCCAGGGCAGGGCAGGTTGGTTGTGCCGGGTCGGCAAAGGTTCTAGTCTATCACCTGAGAGTGACTGCCCACATCCATGATGGCTTCACGGCACACGGCAGCCCACAAGAATGGGACCTTATTGTACACCAGGACTGTCAGATCAGAAAGTGTCTCTGACATCACAGGCAGAGACTAGTCTCAAGACAAGCATCCGGCAGCAGCTAAGGGCACACCAGAGCTCTGCACACCATGTGACAAGTGTGTCCAGGGGACAGAGCAGCCTGACACAGCCAGGCCCAGCAGAGCCTGGGATTTCATTTCATACAAAGTGTGTGTTACGCACAGATGATTCATCTCACACAGACTGTGAGTGGCTTGGCTGGTGGATCACGGGTTAGCTCTTTATACATTTAGGGGCAAAATATCCAATTTGCTCTTTTAACCATTTTTTAAAAGAAGATTTATTTAATTATTATGTATACAGTGTTCTGTCTACATGCATGCTTGCAGGCCAGAAGAGGGCGCCAGATCTCATTACAGATGGTTGTGAGCCACCATGTGGTTGCTGGGAATTGAACTCATGACCTCTGGAAGAGCAGCCAGTGATCTTAACCTCTGAGCCATCTCTCCAGCCCTTAACCATTTTTCAAAGCACTTCACTGGGGGTTGGGGATTTAGCTCAGTGGTAGAGCGCTTGCCTAGCAAGGGCAAGGCCCTGGGTTCGGTCCTCAGCTCCAGGGGAAAAAAAATAGCTCTTCACTGGCACGGACTACATTCTGGTGTGCCAGCCCTGCATTCCCAGGCAGCTCTCCCCACCCAGCCTGAGGAACCTCTTCCAGGTGCTTCCAGTGAGAACCAGCACACTTCCTGCCCGAGACCGGCCTCTCTCATCTAACGTAAACTTCAAGTGCATTCGTGTTTAGTGTTGTGGCTGTATGACATTCCACCCACTTCTCCGCTGGACCACATTGTATGTGTGCATTCTCTACTGGACGCCTGGATTGTCCCTACCTCTTGTCAGTTGGGAACACAGGTGTACAGTCCCTGTCCGAGCACCCCCTTCCATTCCCGTGGGCATCTACCACAAGTGCAATGGTGGATCAGGCAGCTGCTGCAACTCTGGAGCCACCAGACTTCCCCACGTGCCCATGCTTTCTTCTTTTTCAATAACTCATCTTTTAGGTACAGGTGTTTTACCTGCATGTATGTCTGTGTGAGGGTGCCGGCCGGATCCTGGATTGACAGGCAGATGTGAGCTGCCATGTGGGTGCTGAGAATTGATCCTGGGTCCTTAGGAAGAACAGTCAGTGCTCTTAACCACTGAGCCATCTCTCCAGCCTGTAGCGACACCTTTTGTTTGTTTTTTTGTTTTTCGAGACAGGGTTTCTCTGTGTAGCTTTGCGCCTTTCCTGGAACTCACTCTGTAGCCCAGGCTGGCCTTGAACTCAGAGAGATCCACCAGCCTCTGCCTCCCGAGTGCTAGGATCAAAGGCTCGCGCCACTACCGCCTGGCATGGCCACACCTTTTACATCCCATCAACAGACTGATACCATTACTTCAAAATTAATATTTTCCCATTGATGGCCACCAAGGCAGGCAATTGTAGGGTTCTGGATTCTTCCTGGCTGCCAGCTGGTGCCGTGTGGTTTGCAAAATAAAAGCTCTCCCCTGCCAATGACAGACATTTCCTGTAGTCTAGGAAAACCCCATGCCCCTGCCCTGGCCCCTGAGCCCCAGGCCATGTCTACTG
Source organism: Onychomys torridus (assembly GCF_903995425.1). NCBI lineage: Eukaryota > Metazoa > Chordata > Mammalia > Rodentia > Cricetidae > Onychomys > Onychomys torridus. Next base: position 30,415,001 of record NC_050464.1, read on the forward strand.
CTGTGCCAGGCCTGGAGGGAGCTTGCCAGCAGATGCCAGCCTTTGTGCCCTCTACCTGGGAGAGAGGTGGCAGCTGACGCTCCACCCTCTGCCTCAGGGGAGGGAGGCCCCTGGGTAATGTGGAAAGCCTGAGCAAGATGCTTACCTCAGCAGCCTCCCCAGAGGCCATGGTGAGCTGTCTGTCCAGTCTGGCCTCAGCGTGTCACCGGCAGAGGACGTGGCCTGAGAACTGGTCTGGGCAGAGCTTGCCGCGAGCGTGCCAAGCTTGTGCTGGCAGAAGCCGCGTGAGGCTACTGGCCCGGGCCTGCCCCAGCTGAGCGGGGTTTAGGCTGTAAGACCCAGATGCCACAGGCCAGGCCATTCTTTCCACTCACAGGTGTCCTCTCTGATGTCAGCCTCAAGTCCAGGAGGGCTGCCAAGAACAGGAAGCTGGGCAGAGCAAAGATGCCCATGCTCCAGGCCAGGGTTCCAGACTTGCAGTCCGGAGCACTGAGAACCATGCCCAAGTGTGAGCCTGGCTAGACAGCTGGTTTCATGCTCCAGAGAAAGGCTCAGAATCGTGTGTGGCTGCCGTGGGTCCTGTGAGTGGACCACACGTGCCAGGCCGCTGGGTCCAGCAGGGACTCAGCAGTGGAGAGAGGCCCATGGGAAGGGCAGGACTACAGACCCCACCTTGGAGGGCCAGCTCCTGTGGTGGTTTAAGATCCCGCACAGGCTCACAGATTTGCATGCTCAATCACTATTGGGAAGGATCAGAAGGACTAGGTGTGGCCGGCCCTGTTGGAGGAAGTGTTTCACTGAAGGTGGTAGGGCCTGAGGTTTCAAACACCCCTGCCTATGCATCAGGAAGTGTTCTCCAAAATTACTGGCTATACAGCAAGACCTGTCTCAAGACACATGATAAACAGATTAGGTGTCGGCTGGGTGGTGGTGGCACACACCTTTGATCCCAGCACTCAGGAGGCAGAGGCAGGCGGATCTCTGTGAGTTCGAGGCCAGCCTGGTCTATAGAGTGAGTTCCAGGAAAGGCGCAAAGCTGCAAATGGAAACCCTGTCTCGAAAAACCAAAAAAAAAAAGAAAAGAAAAGGTGTCTCATCAGTGTCTCAGTGTGAACCTCAGCCTGTGCACAGTACCTGCCCTGAGCCACATCTGAGGCTCCCACAGGCTCAGTGCCCACCTGCACGCCCCCATGCCCCCTGCTGTGAAGATAATGGAATAGAGCCTGAAACTGAGCCCCGATCAAATGTTGCTGTGGTCATGGTGACTCTTCACAGGAATAGGACAGACACCATCAGAGCGCTGTGCCAGGCCTCCTGCTTGCTGACTCCTAAGCCGGGAGGCTGCAGAAGTTAGCACCCAGAGCAGCTGGCCCACACTTGGGTGGGGAGGGACAAGCACTTAGCACAAACACTTCACGATGATGCCCCAAGGTCCCTGTGGGGACCACCACTCAGGTTGTTGGGTTTTGACCGGACAGCCACAGGGCTCCTGGTGCCGACATTCTGCTTTGGCAGTGGCGAAGCCAAACACTCCATCCTCTGAAAGGCCAGGGGTGTCTCTTGGCTTCTCAAAGGTGTTCCCCAACTGTGTGGTTTCTGCACCCTCCTACCTCAGCCCTAGGCTGGCCCTGCAGCATGAGTGACATGCAGGAAGGGGAGTTCCAGGCCACCGAAGGACCCAGCCTGACACCGGGACAGGAGGGGGCTGGGTTCCAGCCATGCTCAAAGGGTTGGGTCTTCTCTTTCTGCACTGACTGTTCACGGGGCTGCTGGTGAGGCCAAGTCAGGAAAAGCACCCCTCCCCCCATGCTGCCTGTGGGAGCCTGAGAAATGGCTCAGGGCAAGTGTGCACAGGCTGAGGCTCACACTGAGACACTTTCATGACACTTGGTCCATTTTATTTATTATGAAACAGATCTTGCTGTGTAGCCCAGCATGTGTGGGACTGTCATGCCTCTGTCCCCCAAGTGCAAGATGTCTCGCCAACAGGCTACACTGGCCCACGTCCCACTGCACTGACAGGTGTTCTGAATTTGACAATTGTTCATCTGCAGTGAATCTCTCTGTGCATCCACCAGATTTCTAGCACCTTGGTCTGCATCTTGAAAGGCAGAACCCAGGATGGAGGGTGAGGTGACCTGTTCCAGTGCTGACTGACTCTCCAGGCTGCTCCAGGGCAGATCAGAGCCCGACCTCTGGGCCCCATGAAGTGGTCAGGGCTCGGCCTCCCAACCCATGAGAGGAAAGGAGTGTATTTATGGCCAACTGTTCCAGGGCCGCATGGCTGTCTCTGACCAGGAGAGGGAAGGAAGAGTCTAGGAAAGGGTGTCCACTGTGACCCACAGAACAGTTTTATTAGCTGAATGGCCCTGATGTGGCCATGCTCCCATCATGCTGCTTCTCAGATCTGCCCACGCCGAGGCCCAGTGCTGCTCTGCAGTCAGGGAAGCACAGGGAAACTGCCAGAACACCGTTCCTACCAGGGAGTGTGGCGGCCCAGCACCATGACTCCCAGGAACCAGATACCTGACAGGGCCACCCCTGTGCATGTGCCCTTGGGAGGATGGGTCAGTCCTGTGAACCCATTCCTGTCGAGAAAAAAGCATCCTCCGCCAGGCACATCAGAACCACCAGAGCCTGGTGACTAGGCGGCCTGGGTCGCTCTCAGTCCTCAGCAAAGCAGGAAGGACTTACATCAGGTTGCTGAAGTCCCGACTACGAGGTGAGGAAATGGGCAGGGAGTCCTGCCATGACCACACTGTCCTCCCACAGTGTCTGTCTGTCCATCATCCATCCAGGAATCACCAGGCTGCCGCTGCGCCGTCACTGCATGCCGAACCACTGCTCCTGGTCAGCCCACTGGGCCGCCTCACTGTCGCTGCCCTCCAGGTCCCCTTCCTCTCCACTCCCTTCCATGTCGTCCACGTCTTCCTCCTGAGTGGCATCTGTGGGACTCTCCTCCTTCTCCATCTTCTGCATCCCCTCCAGAGACTTCTGGTCATTGGGGTCCAAGCTAAGGAACAACAAATCAAAGGGGAGATCTGAGTCTTGCCTGGCTCCGGGGCCGACTGCTAGCCCCGCAGGGACGCTGGAGTCAGAGCTGATGCAAATGACCGTGGCGTCCAGGGCTGGATCCAGGAGTTCCTGGGAGGTGGAAAGGGGTATTGTCCTAAGTTTTAGAAATTTTAACTTATGGGACCTGGAGAGGTAGCTCAGCGGTTAAGACCACTTGTTGCCCTTGCAGAGGACCTGGGTTCAGTTCCCAGCACCCACATGGTGACTCATGACCACCTGTGACCCCAGTTCCCAGGTATCTGATGCCCTCTTCTGGCCACCTGGCACACATGGTGCACAGACATACATGCAGGCAAAACACCCACACACATCAGTACAAATAAATTAATAACTCACTAAAAAATGGCTAAAATTACAATGAAAAATTAAGTTTTTTCTCACAACTACAAAGCCCTAGCACTCTGCTGGCAGGAGCAGCCAAAGGGGCACATGCCACTAATCCCAGCACTTGGGGGGCAAGAAAGATCAGGGTGAAAGTCAGTCTCAGGTACATAATGCAACCGGCCTCAAGGAACAAAGTTACTGTTCTGTGTGTGGCACTGTTCCATGTCACAAGGACTGCATTAAACCCATCAATGCTACATCGTGGAACTGATTTTAAGTCCTGAGGATAGAACCAGACCAAGGCATTTTCTTTAGTAGCAACCCCACAAAGCACGGAGCCCCAGAATCCTTCTTTATTCAGCTCCTATAAACAAAACAAAGGACTACAGAATGAAGCTCAGGCCTTGCACGTGCTAGGCGAGCACTCTCCCATGAAAGCCAGGCCCCAGGCACTCAGCAGCCTCTGTCCAGTGACGATTTAGCAAACACCTCTAACAAACTTGGTGCCTGGCTTTCATTCCAGGCCACGCTGGAATCCTGTTCCCGCTCACAGACACAGGGCAGTCTGTTACAGCTCCTCCTTACCCAAACCTTCCACCCAACTCTGGCCTACACAGAGGCTCGCACACTGCGGCCCCCCTACAGACTGCAGCGAGAGTGCCGTGCCAGTCCTGAGTGCTCAGAAGCACAGCCTCAGCTGTCGTCTATGGGACAAGTGGACATGAACATGAGAGTGCCGAGGACAGTGCCATGGTATACCTAAGACACACGTGCAAGCCTCAAAAAACCAACCAACCAACCAACCCACTTCTGCCCTAGTCAATACAGACACCTACATTCACTGTTCACTACACACCAGGTACAGTGCTAAGAGCTTTTACCGAATCCTCTGGATTCTCATTCAGCCATTTATTTTCAAAAGTTAGATTTATTATTAGTGTTATTAACTGGTGTGTGTGCATGCACACATTTGTCTGTGCATCATGTATAAGCCATGCATGGTGCAGAGGTCAGAGGGCAACCTTTGAGCCGGTTCTCTCTCCCACCTTTACGTGTTCCGAGAATCCTGGTTGAACAATCTTGATGGCCCAATTCTGCCTTTACTACCCAATGAGGTAGGTACAGACAAGGAAACTGGTTAGTATTTACCAAGATGACAGGTCAGAGCTGTACTCAAACTTCTGAACTATTACTAGAGAAGGTAGAACCACAGAAAAACACTTCACAACACTTTGCTCTAAAAAGCAGAATGTCAAATCTACACTAGGTACAACCCTATAAAGTCACAGGGCAAGCACAGGAGGAGTTGGGGTAACGCTGACGTGGGCTGGGGAAGAGGGAATGATGCTTTCATTCTGTTAACATGCTTTCGGAGAATATGCCACAAGTCATGAACCCACAAACTCCTCTCCTGACTGTTCTTAGCCTGCCTTCGACCGTGGGCACAGCATGTGTCTGCCTCCTCTACCTTCATCCTTCCCCACAGGAGGCCAAGCACCCACCTCAGTGCAATGCTGTACTGGTCCATCGCTTCCTGGTACTCGTTCACGGCTACCAGGAAGTCCCCCAGGATCCGATGCAGGACACAGTCACTCTGATTGGCCAGGGCATTCCTCAACAGAGCGATCCCATCTTCATATTTCTGTTCCCTGCCTGCAGAGAAAGACAACCTTCACTGCTCGCCAGTGTACAGTCACACCCACCACAGCACGACACCTTCCTCAGAGACACCCTTAAAGGGCACTGTGATGTTCAGGAGGGCACAGCACTGGTCTTTACTTCACTGGGAAATGGGTACAGTGAGTCCTGAGTCTCTCAAACCATTTTCATTTATGTGAACGGGCAAACACACCAGAGCACAGGAGTGAAGGTCAGAGGACCATCGTGGGGTTGATTGTGTCCTATCATGTGGGTCCCGAGGACTGAACTGAGGTGGTCAGCCTTGGTGACACCTTTACCTGAGCCACTGAGCCTTGCCCTGAATCTTTAGATATACTCTTAAAAACGGTGGGGGAGACGTGGTAGCCTTTAATCCTAACACAGGGAGCAGGAGGCAGAGGCAGGCAGATGTCTGTGAGCTCGAGGAGAGCCAGAGCTTTTAGACAGAGAAACCCTGTCTCAAGAAAACAAACAAAAAAGCCCATTTCAATCTTATTTACCTAACCAGCCACAACCCAGGAGTTTATCATGAATCAGAACAAATGGGTTCCCCATTCATGTGATGTCCTGTGCTGCCTTTGGGATCCAGATGCCAGCAAGAGGGCCAGCACGGAGGAGAGCCCTGCACTACAACCATGAGCCAAACACCATACAAACACGTGACCAGGTCAGGAGCAAGAACAGCTCAGAGGTTAAGAGACTCCAGACAGCTCACAACAATTCAGACTGACTAAAGCCAGCTGTGTTCAGAGCCCAGGGTTACCACCACAACAAAGAACACACAAGTGGGGTGCACTCACTAAGCAGCTCCGCCTTCTTCACCACGGCTTTGACATAGTCCGGCCTCTGGGCCAGCGCTTTATCTAACAAGGTTTTGGCTTTCTCCTGTGTCACCGGGTCCTCCAGACACACCGTGGCTAACAGGGTAAGAGTCTGCGCGTTTGCACCCAGGGTTTTGTAAACGTTGTTGGCCATCACCATTGCCTCTCGAATGCTGTTAGATGCTAGGTAACACTCGATGAGACCTGAAAAACAAAGCAGAGATGCTCTATGGCAGGCCACCCCACCACACCCCCCTCACGGTACTGTGCCACAAGCCAGCCACACCCGCTCTGCAGGGCCTCCCTCCATGTGAATGACCCAGTGGGGCTGCAAATGACCCAGCAGAGCCTCTGACTATATAAGCAGATTTTTCTTCTTTTCAACTTCAAATTTGAACTCATCTTCCTGTTATGAGGCAGACTACTGAGCTTATTTTTAAATTCTTATAAAAATGTTTTAGAGGAACAGAATCTTGTAGGAGCTATTTTAGTGTCGGTGACTCAGTCACCAAATGTTGCTAAACCTGGCACAGCTCTGCTGGGCTACAGCGACATCCTGTCTTAAAAATGTATTAATAATAAACAACTTTTAAAAAAATCAACCAACCAATCAATGCTGGTTTTTAAAGCCGCCGTGACTCTAACACACAGCTCTGACCTAACAGAACCTTCCACGTGGTGCAGCTGCCACACCCACAGAAGCCCACCGGCAGTTTCCTGTCTTACCTTCATAACAGTCTAAGCGACAAGGTGCGAGCCTTATGGCTTCCCGGAAGTGTATGATAGCTTCCTGGACTCGGCCCATGTTCCTAAGTGCTGCGCCTTTGAGGAGTAAGGCTTGGACGCTGTTGCTGTTCAGTTGAATGGCCTTGGCGCCTAAGTACAGGGCCCGAGAGTAGCGCTTGCTATAGAAGCTGTGGCATCTAGACAAAGACACCACAGGTTATTTGAGAGAAGCTCAACGCCAGGCTGGGTGGCGAAGTCCTGTCATCCTAGCAATTGACAGACTGTCTTTACAAACAAAACCAAAACAAAAAGCTGTCCAAACGGCTCATCCCGATGACCCGAGTTCAGTTCCTACACAGGAAGGAGAGACCTGCTCTTGTTAATGTCCTATGACTTCCACACAGAGGCATCAGGTCTTGACACATCCACACACAAGATGAGGCCCTATGGACAGCTGATGGGTCTGCAGAAAGTCTGGCACTGGAGGTCGACTAGACTGCACTGCAGTGCCCTATACCAAAAGTAAACGGAGAGCACAAACCAGGGTCAAAGGCTATTAAATAAAACGAGGAGGAGCTTGGAATGAATATGATTAAAATAAAATGTACAAAACTCTCAAAGGATTAAAAGGGGGGAAAAAAAGGATCAGAAGCCCAAGGCCAGCCCCAGCTACTTAGTAGCCCCAGCCTTAGGGTACATGAGACTCTCTCAAAAAGTAAAGGCGAGCCTAGCACAGTGACACACAGAAGGAGGATCTGTGAGTCTGAGGCTAGCCTGGTCTACAGAGTGAGATCCAGGACAGCTAAAGCTACACAGAGAAACCCTGTCTTGAAAATACAAAATAATAAAAATAAAAAATAAAACAAAATAAAAACGGACTCAAGGAGCACTTGCTGTTCCTGCAGAGAACCAGGGTTTGATTCCCAGTACTGACATGACAGCTCACAGCCACCTGTAACTCCAGTTCCCGGGCATCTGACCACACCCTCCTCTGGCCTCTGCAGGTACCAGGTCCTCACAGGGCACACAGACACACATGCAGGCAAAGCATCCACCAACACACAAAATTAAAATAAAATAAATACGTACATTGGAGGGCTGAAGGACATCCGGACGATGTCTTTGGGAAGCCGTGTGCTATGGTTTTATTTCCGGGTTGTGTGAGGCAGTGTTGACTGCTTTCAGCCTGAGCGAGGCCTACTCAACACAATACATCATCTCTGTGCCTAAGCCTTGGGCAGGGATCACTGTCCTGGTCTCCAAAGGCGACAACACACTCAGAGAGTCAATAAATGCCTGCCCAAAGTCACAGGCACATCCTTGGTTTCATTCAGGTCTCATGACTGTGATTTCAATTTATATTCTCTCTCTCTCTGTTTAAAGCCAAGGTGTTAACTATGGGCCCTGACTGACTGGAACTTGCTATGTAGCCCAGGCTAGCCTGGAATTCACAGAGATGCACCTGCCTCTGCCCCGAGTAATAGGAACAAAAAGCCTGCACCACGATTCTTGGTTCAACTTATATTTCCTTAGAGAGAGAAAACAATCTTTGAAAACAGACTGCAGGCCGGCTGGAGAGGAGAGAGACTGAATGAGCATACCCAGAGACTACCCAGGGCTCTGCATGCTGATCAGATATGTTGAAGAGGCGGCAGCCAAGGTTCTCCACATCCTCTAGCCGCCCTTCCCGCGCCAGGAGGTAGCCGTAGACATCCATTCCTGAAAGACAGGACACGGTAAGAGGCTTTTCTAGAGAGGGAAAGGGCCTCAGAAGACACAAAGGAAGCAAGGGAAAGGGCCTCAGAAGACACAAAGGAAGCAAGAGAAACCGCTCAGCAGGGCACTTCCTGCCTCTGAGGGAGCCAGGCATGTGTGTGGTGCACATGCACACAGAGGGAAAACACTCACACACAGAAATTAAAAATAAAGTCAGAGAAGGGCCTGTGAAATGTCTTTGAGAGGAAATTGTCACCAAGCCTGATGAATCAAAATTCAATCTCCAGGACCCACATGGTAGAGAGAACTACTTCCCAAAAGTTGCCCTCTAACCTTCTAGGTGCATGCACACACACATAATTTAATTTCTAAAAATTAAATAAGCCAGGGTGGGGGTGGCGCACGCCTTTAATCCCAGCACTCAGGAGGCAGAGGTAGTAGGATCTCTCTGAGTTCGAGGCTAGCCTGGTCTACAGAGCGAGTTCCAGGACAGCCAGGGCTACACACAAAAACCCTGTCTCAAGGGAGGAAAAAAAAAAGCCTGGAGATGCAGCTCAGTGCTTGCGAGCATGCACAAAGCTCGGCTCAATCTCTAACATCACATAAACTGGGATGGTGACACAGGCCATTAATTCCAGCATTTGGGAGCTGGAAGCAGGAAAAGCAGAAGTTCAGGGTCAACCTCAGCTACAAGAGACCTCCTCTCTAACTGACTGACTGACAGAAGAACAAACCATCCAAAACAAGCAAGGCCCTCTGTGGGTTCCTGCACATACACACTGAACATAAACTTGCAGGCAGACACCATCCATATACATGAAAGAACTGAAGACGGAGAGACAGGCAGGCACAGAAGCCACAGGTCCTACATCACAACTTGAAAGTCTGTTGCGTCAAGAACGTCCGTTCCTAAGTATGCAGTGTGGTGAACAGCAGCCCAGGAAAGGCCCCAAGCCTCACATAAAGACTCCAGAGCTCTCGGTCATCAGCACAGGCGTACTGCGCTGAAAATGCTCAGTGTCAGGCAAACACGCAAATAAATGAATCAAACGGCCTGGCCTAGGCCCCAAGCTTCAGTTCTCCTCTATAATGCATTCATTAGGACCTCCCTCGCGGTTTCAAAGGGCCCACGCTGACTCTCAGGCCCTCTCCCTCCCTACTGCTCTGCTTCCTCACCATCCTTCAAATAAATCCCCATTCCTCTCGCAGCAAGACCACAGCCACACTCCTGCTAGCCTGGGTTCTGGGTGTAAGAATCCAACTCCAAGCTCCCAATGCCATCATGCTAGTATTTCTAAAACACTATATTCCCTCTTTCCCTTTCTGTTTTTGTTGTTGATGATTTTTGTTTTTTCCATACAGGAAATAGCTGTGTAGCTTTGGCTCCCCTGGAACTCACTCTGTAGACCAGGCTGACCTTGAATTCAGAGATTCACCTGCCTCTGCCTCCAGAGTGCTGGGATTAAAGGTGTGCACCACCTCTGCTGGCTTCTCTCTGTATTTCTTTGGTGGTGGGTAGGTCTGAGACATTTCAAGTAATGCAGAATGGCCAGATGAACTTGAACCGCGGACCTTTCTTTTTCTACCTCCCAAGTACTGGGATTACTAGTGCGGTGTGGACAGCTTGGAGAAGAGGAATAAACACCAGACAGGGGAAGATCTTGTCCAAACACTTTCTAGATTATTCCCATATCTGAATATGTGGGAATGTCCCTTCACACTCAGGCATCCTTTTTGGTGGGTTGAGTCAGGGTCTCACTGTGTAGCGAGCCTTGACCTCACAATCCTGCCTCAGCGTCCTGAGTGTTGGAATTGTCATCCTTTATCGATCTAAAAGCCTGTTCACTGTCCCGAGGCATGTCTTTCTGTCGGGCCTGTTTGTTGGGTCTTTCTGCTCTCACTTCCCTTGTTCCTGAGCACTGACCTTTTCAAACTGCTGCCCCACCTGCCTCTCAAACCACCTGACACTGCTCTGATGACTCCTGAACCAGTTCCACCCTTTCTTACTATTGGCTCCCACTCGTTCCTAATTATACTAAGGACAGAGTAAAACCAAAGTCCCTAAAAGGACACCAGGGTTCTGCAGATGCCATCAGTCAGCCACATCATAATTCACGGGGGAAGGGGCGCCATGATATCTCGTAAAAGAAAAAAGCTAAACAGTGGTCTGTGAGGAGAAAACACTTGAATTCAAAACAAGCACTCAGAACAGAATTAGCTAAGTGTTAGAGACACAGGCCAGAACAGGAGAGAGGACTGCCACAGTAAGTGAGCCTCACAAAAGCCATCTTAAAACAGGACAGCAGCAGAGCTGGACACCAATGGCAGCAGCGAATGCCTGTGTACCAGGAGGTGGAAGCAGGAGAATCAAGAATTCAAAGCCAGGTTCAAGGCTAGCCAGGGCTACAAGAGACTCTCTCTTCAAACAATACAAAACAAGGGGCTGGAGAGATGGCTTAGCAGCCAAGAGCATGTACCTGACCTGAGTGGAACTCCAAATCCTGGGGAATGATGTCTTTGGCCTCCAAGAGCACTGTACTCACATGTACATAACCCCACACAGACACACTTACACATAATTAAAAAGAAGCAGCCGGGAGGGGGGGGGGTTGGTGGTGGCGGCGCATGTCTTTAATCCCAGCACTCAGGAGGCAGAGCCAGGCTCTGTGAGTTCAAGGCCAGCCTGGGCTACAGAGCGAGTTCCAGGAAAGTTGCAATGCTACACAGAGAAACCCTGTCTCGAAAACCAAAAAAAAACAAAAAACAAAAAAACAAACAAAAAAAAAAAAAGAAGAAAAAGAAAAAAGGAAGCCTAGAAGTGTACAATAGCGAAAACCAAGAAACACCAGGTGCCAAGGCCACATTCTGCCTCTCCTCTTAGCTGCCCTTTACAGACACTCTCCAGCCCCAGGATTCACCTTTTATCAGATAAGGATCCAACATCTGCGCCTGTTCGAACTTGAGGACGGAGCTCTTGCTGTCCCCTGCTCTGAAGCACAGGTCTGCCCAGCTGCCCAGCAGGTCCACGTTGTCTCGAAGCAAGGACTTTCTCTCTAGTGAGCTTAGAAGACATCACACACTGACCCTTAGGGTCTGTTACAAGAGTGCAGCCATTGCGTTTTGCAGGGCTGGTGTGTAGAGGACATACTCTTCTGTATATACGACATTTTTCATAAAAAGATTTTTGTTCTGTTTCTGTTTTTTGAGGTAGGGTTTATTACATTACTCAGGTTGGCCTTCAATTCATGATCCTCCTACCTCCACCCCCCAAGTCCTGATATTTATACCCGGGCCCAGCTCCTTCTCACTATATAGCAATAATTAAAACAAACTGCTGCTCACCAGGTAAGGGCAGCACTTGCTCAGCCCACTGACCCGAGCCGGGTCCCTGGGACTACACGGTGGAAGGAGAGAACTGACTCCTCCAAGTTGTCCTCCGACCTCCACACAAGCACATGTGCCATGAACAATAAATCAATACAAATGTAATCTTAAAAAACTTTGAAAATGGGGGCTGGAGAGATGGCTCAGAGGTTAAGACCACCAATTATTCTTCCAGAGGTCTTGAGTTCAATTCCCAGCAACCACATGGTGGCTCCCAACCACCTGTAATGAGATCTGACACCCTCTTCTGGCCTGCATACATGCAAACAGAAGACTGTATGCATAATAAATAAATCTTTAAAAAAAAAAAAAAAATGACCTAGGTACAATGGTCATTTCTTACAAAGAGGCTGGAGCCATGCTCAGTGGTTAGGAGCATCAGATGCGCCTGTGGAGAGACCCAGGTTCAAGTCTGAGCACTAGCAGAGTAGCTTACACTCCGTTAACTTCAGTTCCAGGAAATCCAATGCCCTCTTCTGGCCTCTGTGCACTATGCACACCCATGGGATACAGACATACTTGCAGACAGAACCACCATCCACATAAAACTAAATAAATAATGGGGTGTGTGTGTATCTCAAATATAATACTTAATCTACAAAGAACTTTCTGGTTATGATTCCCCCCCCTTTTTTGAGACAGATAGGGTTTCACTATGGAGCCCTGGCAAGCCTGCCTCTGCCTCTTGAGTGGAGATTAAAGGTACACCACCATACCCAGCAAGGTTATAGTTTTTTTTTAAAGAGGACAATATATAATACATGATTTTTTTTTTTTCCTGGAGCTGAGGACTGAACCCAGGGCCTTGCCCTTGCTAGGCAAGTGCTCTACCACTGAGCTAAATCCCCAACCCACAATACATGATTTTTATATGTCACTCATAAGTGGCAGCTACTCCTGACTGAAAAAAAAAAAAAATACAGCTTTTTGTCCTAGGACTCTGAATGGAAAGAAACCCCAATTGCAAAGAGGCACCCTACATCGGGTGTTACAATAAACATTGCACAAACAAAAGGCGTGGTCATGAAACCACAGCAGTTTGCTCTCTCAGGGTGGCCATCTTCACAGGAACAGAACACAGTCCGGCTTCCCATGTTTCCATGTTCAAGCAGCTGACTACATCTGCCACCATTTAGTGCATCAGAAAACACTGCCCAAAGACCACTGACTGCAAGACCAAGTAAGCAACTACGTTTTCCGCTTTACAGAAACACTTCAAATCTCCAGACAAGGAAAGGGTCTTAAGATCCTAGGATTAAGCCAGGCTTCGTGGCTCAGCACTAGGGATGCTGAGGCAGGAGACTGAGGCCAAGTCAAAGGGCAACCCAGGCTATGTAGTAAGATCTTACATACTTCAGACCGTACCTCCCACCAAAACAGTCACAGAGTTTACATCCTGGCTCTCACCAGATGGCGTTGATGGCTCTCGAGTTGTCGCCAGTGTGCACAAAAGCATAGGCTTTAATCCACACGGACAGCCAGTCCAGGTTGGGCACAGTCTGGATCACATTCATTGTCATTGACGCCACCTCTGCACCTTTTACAGAAAGGGATAACAAACCTACCCCCCCCCCCCAAAGCAAGAGAAAGGTGAGGCACAGCATCTTCCTCCCACAGTGCAGCAAACAGCAGGCCGCACAGCTGCCTTCCCTAGTCTAAGCAAGATGCACACAACACAAAGAGGGTGGAGCCTCAGGCATGCTAAGCACAAGCTTGACTCTGAAAGACAGACATTACTCTTTATCTCAAGACTGACAGTATTCAGACTGTTTTAAGCCTACTCTAGGGGCTGGAAAAATGGCTCATGGTTAAGAGCACTTGCTTTTCTTGCAGAGGATCCAGATTTGAACCCACACGATGACTTAAAACCATCCATAACTCCAGTTCTCGGGGCTTCAATGCCCTCTTCTATCCTCTAGGGGCACCAGGCACACACTTGGTTCACAAACATACATATAGGCAAAAACCCTCACCCACATAAAATCAAATTAAGGTCTGAAAAAAAAAAAAAATGCCCTACCCTACCTAATGCATAGTCGTAATTGAGAGCTATCACCTCTGACTGCAAATACCCCAGGGAACAGTAGAAAACTTTCTATACCTAGAATGGCGTCAAGAGCCAAGGGGCACTGCCGCAGGACCTCCTTATAGCTGGTGACTGACGGGCGTTCCTGACCAGCCTTCTTGTACAGGTTTGCCAACATCATGTTTATCTACACACAAAACAAAGGACAGTAAGGCAAGTGTCTCTGCAAAGGAAGTATTTCACCACGAGCAAGCTCTGAGTTTTATTCCCAACTACTATTCAGCTCTCTATTGGAAAATCTACCCACAGCCCTGGGCAAATAAAGACTGATTCCATTCCTCAAAACAAAGAACTGTAACCCTTACTTTTCCTAGCTCTGTTATCTCCCAAATAACCTCGAGTCAAAGATGCTGCCTCGGGGCTAACACAGACTCGAGAAATGTGCCAGAATTTTAGTTAAGTTTTTTTTTTTTTTTTTTTCCGAGACAGGGTTTTTCTGTGTAGTTTTGGAGCCTTTCCTGGAACTCGATTTGTAGCCCAGGCTGGCCTCAAACTCACAGAGATCCGCCTGCCTCTGCCTCCCGAGTACTGGGATTAAAGGTGTGCGCCACCAACGCCCGGCAAGATTTTTTTTTAAAAAAAAGATTTATTTATCTATTATGTACACAGAGGAGAGCACCAGATCTCATTACAGATGGTTGTGAGCCACCATGTGGGTGCTGGGAATTGAACTCAGGACCTCTGGAAGAACAGCCAGTGCTCTGAACCGCTGAGCCACCTCTCCAGCCCCGTTAGTTAAGATGTTAAGATGAATGGCCCCAGAAGTCCTCAAGCTGATATATTTTAAAGATTTTTATTTTTTTGTTCATTTTTGTTTTGAGACAGGGTCTCACTATATAGCCCTGGTTGGTCTGGAACACATAAAGATCTACCTCTCTTAACTGCTCGCGAGCGTGTGTGTGTGTGTGTGTGTGTGTGTGTGTGTGTGTGTGTGTGTGTGTGTACACGTGCCCACAGAGGCTGAAGGAATTAGAATTACATCATCCTGGAGCTAGAGTTATAGGTAGTTGTGAACCACCTGACACGCGTGTTGGGAATTGAACTCAGGTAGGCCGATCTCTCTCTGAGTTTGAGGCCAGCCTAGTCTATAGTGAGAGTTTCAGGACAGACAGGGCTGTTACACAGAGAAACCCTGCTCCAAAGCCAGCTACTACCCAGGCCCAGAACCATGGCTATGAGTTAGCCCACCCCAACATCCACAGCGTCTATGAACTGCTGGAGCATGTGAGGGGATCAACCAACAGATCTAAAACTACAGGATCTCCTCGACACAGAACAACAGGATATCCAAGAGGAGCTCCAGAGAGAGCCCATTATTGGTATGTAGCAGAAGGCAGAGGCCTTGAACTAGAACAATGACTCACAGAAATGACCACTTACAAGTAAAGATGAATGCACTAAAGGGGGAACTGTGTGACTCAGCGGGCCACACTGCAGCTTCCATGACGAGATTCTCTTATGTTTTGTTTTGCGGGGGAAGGTGTAATGATCAGAGGACAGAATCCAGGAGACAGGGAGATAAGTGGAATCTGGACGCATGATATGAAATCCACAGAGAATCAATACAAGTTGAGAGGAAAAAAAAAAAAACTTTAAAAAAAGGGGAAGAAAATTTTTTTCAAGACAGGGTTTCTCTGTGTAGCCTGTCCTAGAACTCAATTTGCAGATGAGGCTGGCCTCAAACTCAGAGATCTGCCTGTCTCGCCTTCCCGGGTGCTGGGATTAAACGTGTGTGTCACCACCACCCGACTGAAATCTTCACGATTTTTAAAAAGACTTTATGTGGGTGTGCATGCATGTCTCTGGAGGCCAACAGAGGTGGAGGATCCCCTGGAGCTGGAGTTACAAGTGGTTGTGAGCTGTTGATGTGGCTGCTGGGAAGCCCCAGGAAGAACAGCAAACACATTTAACTGCTGAGCCATCTCTTGAGCCCCGTTTGTTTTTGGTTTTATATGACAAGAGCTCACATAGCTCAAGCTAGCCTCAAACTCACTGTGTACTTAAGGAGGACCTTGAATTCCTGATCCTTGTGCCTCACCTTCTGAGTGCAGGATAACAGAAATGCACCATTACATTTGGCTGGTTTTTATTTTTAAGTTTCTTATTTAGTAGTTCAGTCTGGCTTGGAACTCACTATGTAGCTCAGGCTAGCCACAAACTTAACGGCAATCCTCCAGCCTCAGCGCTAAGATAACAGGCATGAGCCAACCACATTGAGCTAACACTTGACATAGCTGTTTAAGGAGGACCAGATACAAACCCCCAAAACCCCACCCCGCAAAAAAAAATAAATAAATAAATGACAGAGACTGAGGAAAACAAGCTTGGCTCTGGCAGACCAGTGGCTAGAGTCTGGCCTATCTAATACTTAAACTAGAACTGTCTACTCACCATGCTGAGACAGACAGACTCAAACAAGGTCATATGACTCAAATAGTAACCACACTGTTTAAATCCGGTGAGGAAAGACAGCTACATTTCAGCACAATTTAAATATGGTACTCGATAAATCTATGTCAAAAAGAAACCCTTCACTCAAAACCCTCTTTCTATGCCAGTTACAGCAGCCCACGCCTGTAATTCCAGCACTAGAGAGGCAGACAATCACTATAAGTTCAAGGCTAACTGGGGCTACATACTGAAAACCTCTAAAAAAAAATCCCTAATGTGGGAGCTGGAAGGATTGCTCAGTAGTTAAGAGCACTGGCTGCTCCTACAGAGGACCCAGGTTTGTTTCCTAGCACTCACACGGTGGTTCACATCCATCTCTAACTCCATTTCCAGGTTGCTTGTTTATTAGGTTGCTTGGGTTTTTTTGTTTCTTTGAGACAGTGTTTTTCTGTGTAGCCCTGGCTGTCCTGGAACTCTCTCTGTAGCCCAGGCTGGCCTTGAACTCAGAGATCCACCTGCCTCCCTAGTGCTGGGATTAAGGGCATGCACCACCACCACCTGGCAATTTCCAGGGAGTCTGAAACCCACTTTTGACCTCCATGGGTACCGAGCACACGCAAGATGCACATACATATATGCATGCAAAATACATACATAAAGAACCCAGGGCAGCAAGAAGACTCAGCCAGTGAAAGCACTTGTTACACAGGCCTGGCAACCTGAGTTCAACCCTGGAAGCCGCAGTGGAAGCAGAGAATGAACGCCTCAGAGTTGCTCTCTGACCTCCAAGGCAGCGCTGTCACACACTTACACACAAATAATAATGAATAAAAGTAAATAAATGAAAAAAAGCACAAAACCTCAAATGAAACACTCTCACCCCTACCCCAACATTTTAAAAAACACTAATTTTGAGAAATTACAAAGATGGAGGTGGGGGCACAGTTTTTGCAACCACAAGAATCTTGATCCCCAGCAGGACCTCATAACAGTTGGGTACTATAGCTTGTAACTGCAACCCCTGGGCTGGCAACTCACCGACCAGCAAGTCTAGCCGAAAACACAGATCACTAAGTTCAGTGAGAGACCCTGTCTCAAAAAAAAAAAAAAAAAAAGGTGGAAAAGACCTCCCAACGTGAGTCTCTGGCCACCACACCCACCCACAGAGGAAAGCACACTTACACACAGGCATATACTACACATGATAACATGTACGTGTCCAGCACACACGTTGACACAGAGTGTCCAGCATATTCACTAAGGTACAAGGAAACCTCACGTAGTAACACAAAAGCACAAAGAGCCAGGAGAAGAAAGATCAGACTTCCTGAAACATGGAGAAGACCCGGGGTGAGGCAGGTGGAGAGGAGAGGGAAGAGAGAGCTCAGCTCACTTTGGGAGTCCGCTGTCTGGAAGGGATCCCGTCGAGTACAGCGATGGCATCTTTGTCTAGTTTCAGCATTGTGTAACACTCAGCCATTTTGTATTTCACTTCAATTTCTGATGGAGGACACTGCAAGATAACAAAAACGTGATCTCAAGAGTGTGACAGGTCTTCAAAATATTAACAGTTAGTAATCTTATAACTGAGCAATTCTGCTCCTAGACAGACAATCAAGAAATAAAAGAAAGAAGTACACCTTGAATCCCAGCACTTGGGAGGCAGAAGCAGGTAGATTTCAGTGAGTCAAGGCCAGCCTGGCTTACAAAACAAGTTCTAGGACAGCCAGGACTGTTACACAGAGAAACCCTGTCTTGAAAAACCAACCAACAAATAAATAGATAGATAGATAAAGATAAATAAATAACCGGGAGGTGGTGGCGCACACCTTTAATCCCAGCACTCAGAGGCAGAGCCAGGAGATCTCTGTGAGTTCAAGGCCAGCCTGGTCTACAGAGCGAGATCCAGGACAGGCACCAAAACTACACAGAGAAACCCTGTCTCTAAAAAAAAAAAAAACCAGAAGAAGCAGCCCAATGCCCATCAATTAATGAACAGATGAACAAAATGCAGCATTCATGTGCCATGGAATAGTACGTGATAACAAAAAATGAAGAACTCATTCTACAACTGATCAATCCATCACTGAAAAAAATACTTCAACCCTGCCCTCAAAAAATTATATATATATATATATATATATACAGATACATACATACACACATACACACAGATTGGGCAATGGTGAGCACAACTTTAATCCCAGCACTTGGGAGGGAGAGACAGGCAGATCTCTGTGAGTTTGAGGCCAGCCTGGTCTACAGAGAAAGTTCACAGATAGCCAGGGCCACCTACACAGAGAAACCCTGTCTTGAAAACCCTTAATAAGTCTAAACAAACAAGTTCTCTCTTAATCACCTGACTCTGTGGAGTAGACGCAGAGTTTCCAGTTGCAGGTCGCACTTTTGAAGTTTTACTCAAGGCTTTCTTCTGCTGTAAAGCCATGGTATACTTACTCACAGCATTCCGATACTCCTTATCGTGAAAGAGAGAATCCGCATGATACACCAAAAGCTGGTACTTCTGAGACGGGGAAAACAGCTCACTGAAAAACAAAGGAAGCAAGTCCTACATGGGTTATTTTGAAAATTAGAAAGAACATCTCTTATGGAATATTAGCTTAAGAGGTGTTACATTCATTTATGATGTGAAATATTTAATGATGCAAAGATGTATTGCATTCTTTTATGTTGCATTTGTTTAACTCTGTGAAGCTGTGTTACTTTGCCTGTCTAAAACACCTGATTGGTTCAACAAAAAGCTGAACAGCCAATAGCTAGGCAGGAGAGGGATAGGCGGAGCTGACAGGCAGAGAGAATAAATAGGAAGCCGTTAAGTAATGGCACTGGCCTTTGACTCACTGAGACTCAGGAGGCAGAAGCAGGTAGATCTCTATGAGTTCAAGGCCAGCCTAGTCAACAGAGCCAGTTCCAGGACAGTTAGGACTACACATAGAGACTCTGTCTCAAACAAACAAACAAACACAAAAAGGGAGAGGCACTTCTAAAAAACCCAACAACTAGGTACCACTGCCAGTTATGGTCATATACTCCTGTAGCCCTAGCATTCGGAAGCAGAGACAGGATGACCAGGCGTTCCAAGAGCTACCCTTGGATGTATTATCAGTTTAAAATCAGCACTGAGCTGTGCGGTGGTGGTGCATGCCTTTAGTCCCAGCACTTGGGAGGCAGAGCCAGGCGAATCTCTGTGAGTTCGAGGCCAGCCTGGTCTACAAAACGAGTTCCAGGAAAGGCACAAAACTACACAGAGAGACCCTGTCTCAAAAATACCAAAAAAAGAAGCCAAGCTTCAGTTGGGGCTGGAGAGATGGCTCAGTGGTTAAGAGCACTGACTGCTCTTCCAGAGGAACCCGGTTCAATTCCCAGCACCCACATGGCAGCTCACAACTGCCTGTAACTCAGGTTCTAGGGTACCCGACACCCTCACACAGACATACATACACAATGCACATTAAAAAAAAAATCAGCACTGGAAGATGGGCAGTTGTGGCGCATGACTTTAATCCCAGTGCTCAGGGGGCAGAGGCTGGTGGATCTTTGTGAGTTCAAGGCCAGCCTGGGCTACAGAGTGAGTTCAGGAAAGACTCCATAGCTACACATAGAAAACCTGTCTCAAAAACAAAAAACAAACAAACAAAAAACCAACCAAACAAACCCACAAAGAAATTCCAAGTCTATTAGCAGCCATTCCCTAATCCTATTTTGCTATAAGCCGCAAAAAATATATGAAGTAGGATTTCAGGTGACTGTGACAAGCTATACCTAGAAGAAGCCAAGGGCCTTCCAGAGGTCAAGCTGAGGCTCAAGGAGTCTTGGTGATATTTGGCTTTTGATTATTAGCTGTTCCTGCTATGAATTTCTTGTGTGCTGTTGTAGATTTTCCATCATTCATTGGGGACCATTTCCCCTCTGCTAATGGAATATTTAGATAACCTTCTGTGCTGACAGCTATGCACAGCCAGAACCCCAGTTCAAGTCTCCCTGTAATTATTGTCATTGGCAGCATCTGGCCAGGACCATCCCCGAGGGATGAAAATATCTTATTAGAGATACCTCAATACTCTCTAAGAACAGACTTAAGCATCCAGATTATCTGTTTGAGAAGGCCTGGTGAATGTGCTAATTAAGCTTAACTTTCTTTTTTTCCAAGGTCTTACCGCTAGTTTTAGATCCACCCTTAAAAATTAACTCAGGACTAAAGGGTTCCAACTTAAAGGCACATCTAGCTGTGATGGAAGTTGCCTAGTGACCGAGCACACTGGCCAGAAACGGTGGGAGCAGAGATAGCTTGGAGACATAAGGGTCAAAGGGAAAAAAGGCAGTTTTATTTTCAGAGGACTAGACAGAGAAGAGAAAAGAGAATGGAAGAACTAGATGGGTAAGAACTGGAGAGGAACAAACTGAGATGGGGAAGAACTAGATTGAAGGGCTAGAAGAGAGGACTAGAGGAACGAGATGAAGATGAGGAAGAGCCAGAAGAGAGAGGAGATGGGAGAGGAGCTGACAGGGGAAAGAACTAGATAGAACCTAGAAGGGGCAGAACTAAGATGAGAGAATTTAGTTAGAACTTAGAGGGGGCAGGAGATAAATGTAGAGAGAAATCAGGCAAGAAAGGAGCTAGGCATGAGAGCAGAATAGAACCCGTGTAGAGAGAACTGACTCAAAGAATACGGTGCAATGTACCAAAGAGTTCTGTATACCTTATCATCAAAGATTAAATTATCAGCTGATTGTAGATTCTTCCCTGACCCTGGACTATGGAGGGGCTGGACTCCCTTCGTCTCTGTGGCAGGCACTAATCTGTGGTACCTTTTTAAAAATACATTTTATCATTATTTATGTGTACTTGTATATCTGTATATATGCACACACCACAAAACCAAAAACCTTTCAAAAAGTCAAGTGTGATAGAACAGTCTATAATCTCAGAACTTGGAGGTGGAGGCAAGAGGATTAAGAGTTCAAGGTCAGCCTCAGCTTCACCAAGATCCTTTCTCAAAAAAGCAAAACACAACTGGGCATGGTGACTCACGCCTTTAACCCCAGCACTCTGGAGGCAGAGGCAGGTGGTCTCTGAGTTCAAGCCTAGCTTAGTTTACAGTTTCAGGACAGCCAGGGCTACACAAAGAAACTGGGGGGGGGGGGGCAAGAAAACATGCAAACAGCAGAGAATGAGTAAATAGATGGCTGTTTCCTCAGTTTTGAACCTTACCCATACATCTTCCTTCTCCAGAGGAAACAGATTTTTCAGGCATCATTCCAGAGATACATCACAGACACATTGCAAGGCAAGTGTGTACAGCGCATAGATAACTGAGCACTTCGAGGGCAGAGCAGTATCGTAGGTATCAACGCTTGTTTTTCAGTGTATACAGACAATCAGGCCTTGCAAGAGTTTCTTGTTTTGCTTTTGGGGGTGCCAGGAACTCAAGTCTTGGTCTTCCATGCTAGGGGGGTCTCTCCGTGTCTGAGCTACATCTCCAGCCTCGGGAAAGCTTTCACAAACCATTCCAACTGTACCCTTCATTCCCTGAGTTTCCTACGTAACTTTATACATAGGGTTTAGCCAACCGGACCTTTTTTTGGATTTATTTTAGGTGGTGCTTATAATGAAACCTAGGGCCTCAAACACTCTACTTAGGTATTCTACCACTGAACTATTATCACCAGACCTGTTTTATTATTTTTTATGATTTTTTAAAATGTATTTATAGTTTATGGATGAGCACTCCACATGTATACCTGCATGCCAGAAGAAGGCATCAGATCCTATTACAGACAGTTGTGAGCCACCATGTGGTTGCTGGGAACTGAACTCAGGACCTCTGGGAGAGCAGCCAGTACTCCTAACCCCGAGCCATCTCTCTAGCCAGCCCCATCAGTCCTGTTTGAATTGTTTGTTTGTTTTAAACAATATGTTCATGTCTATAAAAAAAATTTCAGCCAGGCACATGTCACTGATCCCAGCACTCGGGAGGCAGAGCCAGGCGGATCTCTATGAGTTCAAGGCCAGCTAGAGTGAGATCCAGGACAGGTACCAAAGCTACACAGAGAAACCGTGTCTCGAAAAACAAACAAAAAATTCAAAACATAAAGGATAAAAGTCAGAACTTAAATGCTTCCAGAGATAAGAAACTGCCAATCTAACCTAATGAGAAAAAAGCATGGGTTAGCTGTATTTAGTCTAGCTAGAGAAGCAAACTGCTTCAAGCAATGCTATATCATCATCAAGACCCAAGAATAAAGATTAGGGGAGCCAGGCAGTGGTGGTACACACCTTTAGTCCCAGTATTCAGGGAGGCAGAGGCAGTCTGGTATCTGTGAGTTCGAAGCCAGCAAAGCAAAGTTTCAGGACAGCCAGAGCTACACAAAGAAACACAAAACAACAACAACAAAAAGATCAGAGTATTAATCCCCAATAGAGGAAACTGTGTGCTAGGACAAATCACCCAGATCCAGGGGGAAAGGCCCCAGAATCAACAAAGAAGGCTGACAGAGACCAGTGTTCCCCATGTCACACTAATAAAGTGAAATGGGGAACAGTGTCTGAATTACAGGTCCTTCAAAGTCCTTTGGCTCTCTGACCTAGACCAGCTTCAGCTAAGCCAAATGCAAATGTTGCCCAGAGTAGAAGATGCCACTGTAATGTCATCTGGAGCCACGAGACAGTGGTGGGTTACAATAAAAACCCATCAGAGACAACTAGAGTTCAAACACCCGAGGTCCTCTATGTGCTCTATGATCTTGGCTGACATACTGGACCTCCTGCAGTATGTACATTTCCTTAGCACTTCCAGTAAGTTCACGAGTGCCTCTCACAGATGGGAACTGGGCTCTTTCAACAGATGGCAAGAGGGAAACAGAAAATCAAAACAGGACAATTCTGGCGGGAGGAGGTCTGCTTTAAGAAGCGACTTGAGCTGAAACTTAACCGGCCAGGCAGTTGTAAAGCAGGAGCCGCAGGAGCCAATGCCTGGGAGTTGAGAGCCAGCTTGTGCATTGAAGCAGCCGAAACCACAACCAGGGAGCTTGGCCTGCGGTGAGAGCTCGGGCATGGGAAGGAGCCAGAGACCGGAAGGAATCGGCGGGCTTGGGGAGCCACCCCGAAGAGGGAGCACGATGGGGAACTTTTAAGCGGCATCCAACAAGCTCTCAAGGCTAGAACTGTCTCGTGCTTCATCGGAGACTCGGGAAACCCGGGTAGAAATGTCACTCAGTTGGCAGTGCTTGCCTAACCCTCACGAAGGCCCGGGTTCGGTCGCCAGCACCACGACAACACCCTGCGACTCCAGCTTCTGGGAAGTTCAGGATCACCCTCGTCTAGACAGCCTGTTGCAGGCGAGTCTAGGCTACAGGAGAGCCTGTTCGTAAACAGAACCGAACGGGCCACTACACGGCAGGTGCATCGGGCCTCGCAAAAGGCTGCAAGGGCACTTTGCAAACGAGGCGCCACTCCGCCCGCCAAGGACGCTCTGGGTTCCCAGCGTCGGCCAGGGGGAGCAAGCGGGGGCCCCTCCCGACGGCGGATCGCGACCGCCACGTCGGACACTCGGGGGGGCTTGGGTCTCCGGGACCACCTCCGCCGGAAGAGGCCCCGGCCGCCCGCGCAGCCTCAGCGGGGCCGCACTCCCTCCTCCTCCTCCACCGCCACCACCCGGGCCCCCGGACCGCCGCTCCCCGCCCGCACTCACGGGTTGTTATTACTCATGGTCAGCAGCAAGCTGCTGAGGAGCCGCACGTTGGAGTGCAGCCCCGCGGCCGCCATGTCCCGCACATGGTCTATCACACTCATCCTGCCCGGCGACACCGCGGCCCAGCAGCAGCCGACAGAAGCCCGGAGAGCGCAGCCCGGCCTCGGGGAAGGCTCCAAGATGGCGGCGGCGCCGGGGTCCTTCTGGCCCAGACGTGGCTCCACCCCCCCACCCCGAGGATATAGGTAGCCACTGACGTGCCTGCGTAAAAAGAAGCGCCCGTGGGGCCAAAGGGTTCTCGCCCACTTTGCGTCTTCGTCTTCAAGGGGAAAACCTCACGGAGGAGTGAGCGTGCACTGGAAGGCATCCTTGTGGGAATACTGGCTTTGTTTGAAAGAAAGCCAGCCTGAGGAGTGGATGCGTCCACGAGGCTAGTAACAGTGGACAGCAGTCCGTCATAAAGAAGGTGAATCGAACGGAGGTGGAAAACTGACAGTTAAAATTGATTTTTGAATCAGGCGCCCAAGAGCCGACTTTTTTTTTTACAACCACGCATGCGCAGCAGCTAAAAAGTGCCACGCCCCCTCCCCTGGTGGCTTATGGTCCTGTCACTGTTTACGTGGATTCCTTAGTGCTAGGCGTGGTTTGCCAGGTCAAGTGACCCGTTAGTTCGGGGTGTGGGAGGTGGGGTGGGGGGTAAATAAAGATGGGTACAGGAATGAGCTGGGATCGCTGATAGCCCCACAGATAACATCTCGAGTCTTTACGAGTTCGTTATTGTATTGCAAGTTCCAACACCATGATGCTAAAGTGAGAGCCGACTCCGCGATTAAAACGGCTTGGTCCTCTTGCAGAGGACTCGAACTCGGTTCCCAGCACCTTCCTGGAGATCCACAACCGTGTGAGTCCAGCTCCTGGACATCCGACGCCCTCCTCTGGCCTCCATGGGCAACGACATGCATGTGGTGCGCAGACACACACTCCTGCACGCACGATACTCATAAAAAAAAACTTAAGAAAATATTCATAAAAATTAAAAAAAAGTTATTCTCTCTTTGCCAACAAAGAAACCAAAGTTTTAAACCGTGGAAACCAAAGCTGGGAGGCCTGAGTGTTGGCATTCTGGCATTTACACTGGCCTGCTCTCGGGGACCCAGTAGGATGCAGCAGCAGCAGCCAAGATGTGACATGTAGCCTCCAAGCCGAGCAGGGTGGTGGTGGTGGCACGTGCCTTTAATCGCAGCACTAGGGAGGCAGAGGCAGGAGGAACTGTGTGAGTTCGAGGCCAGCCTGGTCTACAGAGTGAGATCTAGGATAGCCAAGGTTACATAGTGAGACCCTGTCTCAACACAAAATAAACAACAACAAAACAAAAGGCAAACAAATAAAACACATTTTTCTCTCTCTTTTTTTCCCCCAGTGTTTCTCTGTGTAACAGCCCTGGCTGTCCTGGAACTTGCTCTGTAGACCAGGCTGGCCTTGAATTTACAGAGATCTGCCTGCCTCTGAATCCCAAGGGCTGTGGGGGAGGGGATTAGAGGCTTGTGCGACACCACCACCTGGTCTATAACACATCCTAACAGTAACCGAATAATGGAAGTGAGTGTTGAGCAACCCCTGGAGAGTCCAATGGATGCAGTCACGCAGTGAGACATTGCTGGGGGAGAAGAAGGGAAATAAAACTGACCGTGAAGTAAGAAAACCGGATCTCAAAAATATGGCGCTAAAAATAAAATTCCCCTAGGTGAAGGAAGCCAGATGGAACATGCTGGCCAACTCCAGCTCCACTTATGTGAAGTATCAAGACACAAACAAACCCAGAGAGCCAGGAAGTCATCAATAACAACCGGGCTCTTCTGCCGGGGCCTGGCTGGAGGGTGTCAGGCCTGTGGGAGCTGAGGAAATGGGAGAAGCCAGACCTGAGACTGAGAAGGGGTAGCCAACGGAAGTGGAGAGAAAAGAGAGGGTGGCGCTTTGGGATCCGGAGGGAGACTGTGAATCCTAGGTGAGAACAAGCCGTCAAAGAACATGGTGGTCGGAAGTCAAGGGAGAGCAGAGCAGCCCGAGGATTTAGTTACCTTGCCAGTGGCAGTTTTGGTGAGATGGCGAAGGCTAGACAGCTGGAAACCGATGTGAAGCAGTATGGATGGGTCCCCTCGTCACCAGCGGGGAAGGCTGGGGGGCTCTCAGAGACCAAACTGCAAGCATTAGCCAATCCCTGGGCCTCTTTGACATCAGAGAGAGAATTCAGAACAGGGCTGGAGACATGGCTCAGAGGTTAAAAGCACTGGCTGCTCTTCCAGAGGTCCTGAGTTCAATTCCCAGCACCACATGGTGGCTCACAACCACCTGTAATGAGATCTGGTGCCCTCTTCTGGCCTACAGGGATACATGCAGACAGAACACTATACATAATAAATAAATCTTAAAAAAAAAATTCAGAACAAAGTGCAGAGTTTAAGTTTAGCCTAGGTTAGCCTATAACTCATTCCTCTTCCACCAGAGTCCAGTTATTACCATGGCCCACAGCCCCCTCCAGGAAACCCTTAACTCCTATGCCACACCCATCCACCTTTACTTCCCAGAGTCCAGCTACTTCCTCTTTGCGGAGCCCATGTCTCTGGTCCATTGGACCGCCAATCTGTCAAGTATATAGCCAATGAAGAAACCCCAATAGGACTACAAGAGAGACTGACTATGGTAAAATACAATAACTAAGATGGAAAAACCAAACTTAACGATACAACGAAACATTCCTGTCTGTCATTTTTTCTTTTGGAGACAAGGTCTCTCTGTGTAACCCTCACAAGAGATCCAAACGCCTCTGCCTCCTAAATACTGGGATTAAAGGTGGATGCCACCACTCCTGGCAAGTAAGTGACTGTCTTTTTTGCCTTTTTAAAAGTTTCTCCAGACAGGGTTTCTCTGTGTAGCCCTGGCTGTCCTGGATCTCATTCTGTAGCCCAGGCTGGCCTCGAATTCCAGAGATCCCCCTGCCTCTGCCTCCCGTGTTGTCATTAAAGGCCTGTGCCACCACCGCACCACTAGATTTATTTACTTTTTCATTTTATGTGAGTTTTGTGAACATGGCCTGTGGGGGTCAGAAGAGGTCATCAGAGCCACCAGAACTGGAGTTAAGTTCGGTGGTGAGCCACTAAGTGAATGCTGGAACCAAACCCATGTCCTCTGCAAAAGCAACCCGTGTCCTCGGTGCATCAGACTCAGACAGCCAACTGCCCAGTCTGCTGACTTCGGGTGTATGGGTTTCAGTAAATTACCTATTTTCATGATATATCTGAAATCTGTATCTGCCCCATGAGCTTGTCCTAAGGGTTCCACTGTTTGATTTGTTTTTGGTTTTGGAGGCAAGGTCTCACTATTTGCTCTGGCTGTCCTGGAACTCACTCTGTAGACCAGGCTGTCCTCAAACTCAGAGATCCAGCTGGGATCAAAGGCGTGCCCCACCACCCAGGCTAGGATTACACTGTGTTTTACAGTGTCGGCACACCGCGCAGGTCACCTGTGAACTGGAGCTTTGGGGCCCAAGTGAAGTGGATGGTTCATCTCAGCATCGACACAGAGCAGATGTGGCCTGAAAAGAACACCCTCCTAATGGAGTGGTCTTCTAACATCTGTAAACACAAATGAAAGGTCAAACAAAACCAAATGCTTTCGGCCTGAGCGCTAGCGCTTTCTGGACAGAGCCTCGACTGTTTTTTCCCCCATTAAGATCTTCAATCCTAATAGTATTTGGAAGAAGGAAAAGTCAGAGTGAAAGAATTCAAGTCAGTCTTGTTCCAGTATTTCCACGCACCGTGCTCTTTCTTCACCCAGTGATGAATGGCAGCAATTAGTGCCTTACAAAAATGAGGAATATAAACAGGATGCTGGCGAGAAAAGAGCAAGGTTACCAGACTGGCTCTTTATTTGTTATCCATTATGATGATTAAAGAGCTGGCAATTGAACCTGGGGCTTTGTGCAAGCTAGTCCAGCGTTCTGCCACGTGGTTTATAACCCCAGCTGCTGTAAACCTCTGCTCCTCCTGCCTCCACCTCCTGAGTGCTAGCATGGAATAGCAGATAGACGGCTGAACTATTCGCTGGTGTGTGTGTTCCCATCAGTGAGTGGCCGGATCACGACTTCATGCCTGACCATCTGACAGAGTTTGGTGCCAGTCAGCAGCAGATCTGGGTCCAGTTCCCAGCACGCGCGTGCGTGTGCACACACACACACACACACACACACACACACACACATTCTGATGCCTAGTGCTAAACTGCCTTCCTTTTAAATTGTGCACTCTAGTGTGGCAGCACACTCCTTTAATTCCAGCATGGGGGAGGCTGAGGCAGGTGGATCTCTATGAGTTCGAGGCCAGTCTTCATAGTGAGTCCCAGGCCAGCCAGGGCTACATAGTGAGACCCTGTCTCAAACAAACAAACAAATCATATAAGAGGGGATGGGGAATTCAGGGATGGCTCAGCAGGTAAAGGGAATTGCCACCAAGCCCGACAACCTGAATTTAATCCTATGGACTGGCACACTGGGATCTTGAAGGGAAGTGACTCTCAAAAGTTGTCCTCTGGGGTTGGAGATTTAGCTCAGTGGTAGAGCGCTAGCCTAGCAAGTGCAAGGCCCTGGGTTCGATCCTCAGCTTAAAAAAAAAAAAAAAAAGTTGTCCTCTGGCTGGGCGTGGGCACACTCCTTTAATCCCAGCACTCGGGAGGCAGAGCAGGTGGATCTCCAGTGAGTTCTAGGCCAGCCTGGTCTACAGAGTGAGTTCCAGGACTTCATTGAGAGACTCTGTCTCTCTTTCCCCAAAATACTTGTCCACTGGCTTCTATGTACCTACCCACACATAAATAACTGTAATTTAAAAAAAAAATATCTTCTAATAGTCTCTGAATTGACATTTTGATTAGAACTTTATTTTTTATTGGAGACAGGTCTCACTGTGTAGCCCTGGCTGTCCGGGAACTCACTCTGTAGACTAGGCTGGCCTTGAACTCAGAGATCTGCCTGACTGTGCCTCCCAAGTGATGGGATCAAAGACACTGGACACCGCACCAGGCTAAAACTTTATGTGTATGAATGCTTTGTCTGCATGTACATCTGTACACTACCTACATGCAGTGCCTACAGAGGCCAGAATGGGCCATCGGATATTGGTGAAATTATTAAGGCCACTCCACGTAGTTAAAAGGGTGGTTTATTTTGTGGGGTAACTTACAATGAAGGGGTAGGTTGTAGGGTCTGGCAAAGGTATAGTGCAGTCCGGCCGTGTTCTCTGGAGAACTCTGCTCGGTCTCCCTCCAGCGTCCAGGGTCCGGGAACCAAGAGCGAGAAATCCTCAGCCCTGCCTTGTGGGCGTGACCATTACCGAAGCCTCAATGGGGGTTGGAACTTCCAGGCCAATTCTGGGATGGCTACCCACTACATCCGGATCCTCTGGAGCTGGAGTTACTGTGAGCTGTTGAGGTGTGGGTGCTGGGAACTGAGCTCGGGTCCTCTAGAAGAGCAGCAAGTGTTCTTAACTGCTGAGCCATCTCTCCGGCCCTTTATTTTCTGTGGTTTTTGTTGTTGTTTGAGACAAAGTCTTATTATACAGCTGACTAGCTTCAAATTCATGGCAATTCTCCTGCCTCAGCTCGTAGCATTACAGGAATGCACCACATTCATCTTAAAGCTATACTTCAAAGTTCATTATACTTCATGTAAAATGCATTTTAAAAGCTGTGGAGAGGGTTGGGGATTTAGCTCATTGGTAGAGCGTTTGCCTAGCAAGAGCAAGGCCCTGGGTTCGATTCTCAGCTTAAAAAACAAACAAACAAACAAACAAAAAAACTGTGGAGAGTGTTCTGTCAACTGTATTGAAAAACAAAACTCAGAGGCTGGGCAATAGTGGCACCCACCTGAAACCCCAGTGCTTGGGAGGTTGAGGGAGAAGGATGGAAAGTCTGGGAGTTATGAATTATTGCAGGGGGCGAGGGGATGGAGGTGGGGGAGCAAGGGTCTCCCACACATGCAGGGAAACATGCTGGGCTGATAGATGCATGCCATACGGACATGGCGGCGGCCAGTAATTCACAAATTCACACCCCAGAGGCTGCATCCATGTGGAGAGTTCATTATAATAGAGAGATGAAGAGAAAGAGGGGGAGAGAGAGAAGTAGAGGGTGTGCACCTCGCGGGAGGAAAAGCAGCAGAGAGAGAGAGGAAGGGAGGAGTTTTTCCCTAGAATGAGGCTTTTACGTCAGGACGCAGGGCGGCGCCAAGGGGTGGGATTTCAAGGGGCGGATCAGAACATTAACACTAGGGACCAGCCTAGGCTACACAGTGTGACCCTGTCTCAAAACAAAACATCAACAACAAACCCCCAAACTAACCACTACTTGCCATTACAGGCCCCACACAGGACGGCTTCTGCGGCCAGGCCTCCTGCTCCTGGAACCACGTTCCTACACTGGGCTAAGGGAACAGGCCCAGCAGGAAGTCGAGTTTCTATCAGCATATGCTATACAAATTGGGAGAAAACTGTAAAACCAAACAAACGTTTAATCTCCAAATTAATCACCGTGGCTTTCTTTCTTCCTTTAACATGTTGTTAGAAGCCGGGTAGTGGTGGCACACGCCTTTAATCCCAGCACTCGGGAGGCAGAGGCAGGTGGATCTCTGTGAGTTCGAGGCCAGCCTGGGCTACAGAGTGAGTTCCAGGAAAGGTGCAAAGCTACACAGAGAAACCCTGTCTCGAAAAACCAAAAAAACAAACAACAAACAAACAAACAAAAACATGTTGTTAGGTCCATAACAGAAATTTCAACCCCCAAACCAAGAATCTGATTTTAAGTAAGAATTTTTTTTGTTTGTTTTTTTTAAACTGGAGCTGAGGACCGAACCCTTAAGTAAGAAATTTAAAATGTATTTATCTTGAGCCAGAGTCTCATATGTCCCCGACTAGCCTGAAAATCACTCTTAGCCCAGGCTGGCCTAAACTCAAATCCCCCTGCCTCTGTCTCCTAAGTACTGAGAATTCAGGACAGCCATGGCTATGCAGAGAAACCCTGTCTCTAAAATCCAAAACCAAAGCCAAGCAACAAAAAAAGACAAAACTTCCACAAATAACCCAAGACCACCACCTTTTTGCTTTAAGATGTGTCTTTAAATTGTACATAAGGTTTTCTCATTTTTCCTTTTCTTTTTTCTCACACTGGGCTTACACCCACAGCCTCTACCACTAAAGCCTTTGTCCGGCCTCGGACAGGTTTGCACACAATCCTGTGCTGGGCTGTATGGAAAGCGGTATTTAACTCGTCTGTGGCTCAGTGCACATACGCTCCAGAGCACTGAGCTCAGGAATTCAAATTACACGCTCAGTCAGGCATGGCGGCTCACACCTTTGATCCCAGCACCGAGGAGGTGGAAGCAGGGGGATGTGGACTAGTTCACAGTTATCCTCAGCTATATAGACAGTTACTTGAGACCCAGTCTAAATAAATAATAAATCCATCTACTTATTTCAGCCAGTTGAGGTGGTTCACGAGCATCCAGGCAATGGAGAGGTTGAGGCAGGGCTGCCCCAAGTTCAAAACCAGCCTGGAACTCTGTCTCCAAAAAGGAAATTAGAGGGGCTGGGGAGATGGCTCTGTGGTTAAGAGCACTGGAGGCAGAGGCAGGCGGATCTCTGAGTTCGAGGCCAGCCAGCCTGGTCTACAGAGCGAGGTCCAGGACAGACAGGGATACACAGAGAAACCCCGTCTGGAAAAATAAAACAACAAAAAGATCACTTTCCCCAGTCTCTATTTTTTCTTTTCTTTTCCTTTTTTTTTTGTTTGCTCTACCCTGCTACACAGAGAAACCCTGTCTCAAACAAACAAACGAACACTGGCTGCAGGTCTTCTAAAGGACCCAGCTTTAGTTCCCAACACCTACACAGTGGTTCCCAAGTGTAACTCCAGTTCCAGGGAACCTTGCGCCCTCTCCTGGTCTCTTTGGGTACTGCAATGACATGGCACACAGACTTACATACCGGGGAAACATCTACACATTAATCAATAAATAAATCTAGCCCGGCATGGTGGCGCATGCCTTTAATCCCAGCACTCGGGAGGCAGGGGCAGGTGGATCTCTGTGCGTACCGAGGTCAGCCTGGTCTAGAGTGAGTTCTGGGACAGCCAGTGCTACATAGTGAGACCCTGTCTCAAAACAAACAAAAAAGAAAAAATGGACATTGAACTAAACAGTTCTCTGGAGAAGATGCCCAAGTGACCATGCGCAAAGCAGCTGACCATCTCAGAGAAACACAGACCAATGCACAGCGAGATCCCACGTCTCAGCCACCGGGAGAGCCGAGACAAGGAGACAAGTGTTGGCGAGATGTGGGGGGAACCAGTGTTCACATGTCGCTGTGGGAATGTGGAACAGTGCGCAACTGTTGTGGAAAAAACAGATCTTCTCCAGAAGTTCCCATGTGACTCAGCAGTTCCACTCTGAGGGATATAATAAGCAAGGGAAATGAAAACTTGTGGTCCGCATTAAAAATGTGCACATGAATGTTCTTGGCAACCCTGTTCAGTCAGAGCTCCAAAATAAAGATAACACAAATGTCCACTGGATGATGAATGAATAAACATACTGTGATCTGCACCAAAATGGAATATTACTCAGCCATAAAAAGGAAGGAGCTGGACCTGGATGCAATGCCATGGATAAATGTTGAAGATGCTGTGCTAAGTGAAAGGAACCAGATATGAAAGGAAGGAAACTTTTGTTTGATTCCCCTTACATGAGGAATGGGGGCGGAGGCATGGATTTAGAAACACGCTAAGTGAAATAAGCCAGACTCAACGGCTGGATTATCTACTCTAAGGAGGCAGGAGGACTTTGGAGCAAAGGACTCGGAAGGTCATTGCTAAAGGCACACCTTTTGGGTGTGATAAAAAGGGGTGGCATTAGATGTAGGTTATGGTTGTGAAAACTGCACATATATATTGACAACCACCAAAGTGTTCCTGATTTGAAAGGTCAGGATGGGGGCTGGCACAGTGGAAGACACCCGCAATCCCAGGACAGGGCATCAAGGCCCATGTGGGGGACACAGTGAGTTATGGGCCAGCCTGGGACTACACAGTGAGGTTGTCTCAAAAAAAGGCAAACCAAATCATAAATACAAAACCAGACCCACCCCACTCCCAAATGTACACCACCCCCACACACCCCTTCCCATAAAAGGTACTGTGTAAACTTTATCTCAAAAATGTTTTAATTCAATGTCTAAGGTATGCAGTGACATTTATTACATTATTAAGTACCAGCTTGAAATTGCCGAAAAGTCAGATGACCCGACACCCACCCCAAATTCTCGATCAAGAGCTTTTCCGGCAACGACGCACTCTCTCCTCGCCATACGTAATGAACGGACATAAGGACTGTGCCCACCTCGATGGGATGCTGCCCGGGGCTCCACTCACTGCCCGGGTCCTGACAGACTCTTGTTCATGAACTGTCTCTTCACGAAGCAAGTCCACCACTGCCAAGGCACAAGACGGTCAGGGTCAGGTCAGGCTCGGGCTCGGGCTCAGGCTCGGGCTCGGTCAGGGCAATCCCCAGGGCAGCCCAGAATTCCAGTCAATTTACGAAACACAACCATATCTAAACTGGCTTGGCCTCTTGCACTCCAAGGGTGACCGCAGCAGAGCAGGCGAATGTGTTCACTTGCCCCCCAGAGGCGTGAGGCTTGCATCCACCCACAGGGAGAAAACGTGGAGGTGGGGGGAGGGAGAGTGTGAGCCAGGCACGGTAGCATACCCGTATACTGCAGAACTAGAGGCCGAGGCAGGAGCTCAAGGTCACCCTTGGCTGTGTAGCCAGTTCAAGGTCAGCTTGAGCTACTGTCCCAACCCCTCCCCGCAGGGGCCCTCCCACGTACTGAGCACACACAAACGCTGCTCCCTGTGCAATGCAATAGGGCCATCATTTACATGGCATTCAGTGTACTCTAGGTATGGGTAACCTGGGACATTTCAAATCCACAGAGGATGCACACAGGTCACAGACAAACCGCATGCCATCTTACATAATACCCAGACTGTGGCTCCAATGGCTATCAAGGAGTGACCACAGATCCCACATGTAAACCCCGCACACGACGGAAATCTGTTCGTTACTGAGTGTGGGGCAGTGGACGCTGCACTGGCCAAGTCCTCCTGGTCAGGCAGGGCAAAGGGCCAAGATCCGAGTAGACAGGCCGAGAGCTCACCTTGCTGGGTTTGTCGTTCTGAGGGTCGAAAACTTTCTCACAGAGCCGCAGTCCAGTCTCTTGCCTCAGCTGCTGTAGGTATGCCCGCATGACTTCTGAAACAGCGAAATCTGCATGTGAGCACACATGCCGTACACCCTGCCTGCCCAGCCAGACACTGACCTGAGAGATTTGTATACATTCATCTTAGAGAAAGAAAGGCTAGTCCAGCCGGATCCTTTCCTCCCTCCCTCCCTCCCTCCCTCCCTCCCTCCCTCCCTTCCTTCCTTCCTTCCTTCCTTTCTTCCTTCTTTTCTTCCCTCCCCTCCTTTTGTTTTCTGAGACAGGGTTTCTCTGTGCAACATTCCTCGCTGTCCTAGAACTCACTCTGTAGACCAGGCTGGCCTTGAACTCACAGAGATCCTCCTGCCTCTGCCTCTCAAGTGCTGGAATAAAAGGCGTGCGCCACAACCACCCAGCTAGATTGTCTTCTTTTTATATCCATTTGCCCCCCCCCCTCTCACTCCCACTCACATGTATTTGTGTGTGTGTGTGTGTGTGTGTGTGTGTGTGTGTGTGTGTGTGTGTTGGCAGGAGCAGGGTCACTCCTTCTTTGGTGGGGAAGCAAACTCAGACCTTCAGGCTTGGCAGCGAGCACCTTTACTGGCTGAGCTATCTTGCTGACTCCAGATGGTTTTGAACCACATTCATTTTGGTCCAACAGTCTCTGCGTGTTACACTTGTTAGCCAGCTCTTCCGTGAAAGTAAGGCAGTACATGTGTGCTAAGCGCCCCACCGTCAACCTGAGCACCAGTCAAAAGGGTGCAGGTTGTGGGGGTGGGGGGTTGGGGGTGGGGTGTGTGTTGGGGGATGGGGGGGGAGGGTTCAGTGGAGAAGAAGCTTGCTGTGCAAGCATGAGTGAGGACCAGAGTGTGAATCTTCAGCACCCACGTAAAGGTAGGATGGACATGGTGGCTGGCCTGTCACCCCAGCCCTTAGGAGGAAGAGTCAGGGGATTCCTGGAGCAAGTTGGCCAGATACACTAGCTGAACCAGCAAGCTCCTGGGTCAGTCAAAGAGCCTGGCTCCTCACATGCAATGTGCAGAATGATGGAGGAAGACCCGCCATCAACCTCTGGTGTCCACACACATATGCGCACAAACCTACATGCCCACAAGTGCATTCACACCCACACCTACTTGCTACACACACACACACACACACACACACACACCTCATGCGCGTGGTCCCGACTCTCACACGCACGTGCGCGCACACATACACACACACACACACACATACACACACACCCCTCACACACACAGTCCCGGCTCACCATCCTCCTGTTTGTTCGCAGGTTTGGCATAAATGGCATTGAGGGGAAAGCCAGGCTCTCCAGGAATGGGAAAGTTGGTGATTCCTAGCGTGTACATTTCCTTCTCGCCTTGGCTCTTGGAATTGCACTGAAATTAAAGGACACATTTGATAAGAAAAAGAGTAATTAATTCCCAAACTGCCACTGGTTGGTGCAGGCGGCTGCCAGGGTGTGACAGGGCTTTGTGAGCGTCCTTCTGTGGCGAGAGAACCTGCAGCCCTCTTCCGAACGCTGCTTCCAAGAAATAAAACCACGGAACCCACGACTGGGATACGGTAGTTAAAAACTGGAAACCCGGGCTGGGGCTTTAGCTCAGTGGGAGAGCAAGAGCGCTTGCCTAGCAAGCACAAGGCCCTGGGTTCGGTCCTCAGCTCAAAAAAAAAAAAAACCAAACACCAAAAACCAAAAAAAAAAAAAACCAGAAAAACTGGAAACCAAACTTACCATCCAGGCACACATTTCTCTTCACAAATGCACACAATAATATCTTTTAGCATGGTTTTTTTTATTTTGTTTTTAAGTTCTCTCAGACTGTCTTACTATGTAGCCCTGGCTGTCCTGGAACTTGTTATATAGCCCAGGCTGGCCTCAAACTCACAGAGATCCGCCTGCCTCTGCCTCCAGAGTGCTGGGATTAAAGGAGTGCGCCACCACACTCATCCCTGCTAAGATCTTACTATAAACCCCGAAGTAGTGATAAACGCGAACACATTTCAAAGTCCGCTCTTTCAAATGCACGAGGACTGGGAGCCTTAAGTGGGGGAGACGCTACCATGGCTGTGTGCTGCTGTCCTCCACACCTGGTGCAAATGCTCAACTGTCCTCCTCAGAGGATGAAGGAGACTCCTGTCTCCACACATACGACACCTCCCAGCCCTCCTGCCTGTCACGTCCCCTGTGGGTTGAGACCCGCAGCAGAGAGGTCTCTGGCTTGTCCTCTGGTCTTAGCAGACCCGTGCGCTTGTGAGGGACAGCCTCTCTCTGTCTGCTGTCCTTGGGTGAGGAGCCACGCCTGCCTCATTACCTTTTGGAGTTTCTTTAGACACTCGGAAATGTAGAGCGTGATGTAGATCAGGGTCCTGTCCGCTTCATTCTGCAAGGGGGAAGGAGACGACATAATGGCCATATGAGATGGACGCTTCGGAGCATCTCTGCCCTTGTTAGCCGCCGGCAACCCACAGGGTGCATGGTTCCCCAAGCCCAGCTGTGTGGCTGCCCTGGCCAACAGCCTCTCGATCGCGCTGATAAGATGGAGAATGAACAGCTGGGGTGACTCCAAGGGTGGCGCTCTCTCTCTCTCTCTCTCTCTCTCTCTTTTGTGTGTGGTTTTTCAAGACAGGGCTTCGCTGTGTAGCTCTGGCTGTCCTGGAACTCGCTCTGTAGACCAGGCTGGTCTTGAACTCAGAGATCACCTGCCTCTGCCTCCTGAGTGCTGGGATTACAGGTGTGCTGCCACCGCCCGGCTAAGGTGGCTCATTTTTAAAAACCATTTTTCCCTTGAGCGTCTCAGAAGAGACTCCTCCCTTCCTAGGCAGTGGAAGGGGTCATTCCACATGTGACGAGTTCGAAGGCCCGCCATCTCCATCCACCAGCACAGCAGGAGACTCCAAAGACAGTGACTACTGATCACATGGGCCCGTACCCCAGGCCCAGTTTTACAGTTATGGCCAGGAAAAAGGTCACACATGCCGCCCATGCTCTCTGTTTTGTTCTGAGCTAGGCTCACCGCTTCACAGCCCTGGCTGCCCTCTAATTCCTGGACAATCCCCCAGCCTCTGGCTCCTTACAGGCGGCTGCTACACCCAGCTTGGCCCTATCACACCTCTCACAAACACAGCACAAGCTGGCTGTTGGCTACAGAAACGCTGTCAGCGCTGGACGGAGTCCATATCCTGTTGGATCCTGATATCCCAGGATCGAGCGAGCGAGCAGAGGCTGAAGTCACATAGTTTACAACACTGTCAAGAACATTCCTTGCCCTTCTTTGTGCTCATCTCGGTAGCTCAGCAGATGTTTTGTGCGTCTGTCCCCTTTACAGGCAGGCCCTCTACTCTCCCCTTGACCACCCTCCTCACAGGGAGACAAGGGAGGAAGTGGTCCCAGGAAGGGCCAGCTCATTCATGCCCCCCCCCCATCCCAGTTGGGTCCACAACACAGCAGTGCAGTAGACCACCCCTCTGAAATGCTTGGACCAGAAGTCTTCCAGATGCGGCGTGGTCTGGATTTGGGAATATCTGCGTAGACTTCACTAGTTAAACATCCTGAACATTCCAAAACCCAGTTTGTAGCTTGGGGGTCTAGAGCGTTTCAGGCTTGTTTGCCTTTTAGACGGGGGGGGGGGGGGGGGGCGGAGAGACGGTATTGTTTGTACTTTCGTGAAACACAGTCTCAGCGTGGAGCTCACGGCAATCCTCTTGCCTCAGCTTCCCAAGTGCTGGAATGACAGCAGTTTATTCTCAGTGTGCAACCCGCATACACACAAAGAAGTGACGGGAGGCAGAGGCAGGAGAATTACCCTAAGTTCCAGAGCATTGTGGCCTATATAACAAGCTCCAGCCAGCTGGGCGGTGGTGGCGCACGCCTGTAATCCCAGCACTCGGGAGGCAGAGGCAGACGGATCTCTGTGAGTTCGAGGCCAGCCTGGTCTACAGAGCTAGTCCAGGAAAGGCGCAAAGCTACACAGAGAAACCCTGTCTTGAAAAACAAAAACAAAAAAACCAAAAACCAAAAACCAAAAAAACTCCGTCTCAAAGCCAATGAACAAA
Organism: Onychomys torridus; assembly: GCF_903995425.1. Lineage (NCBI taxonomy): Eukaryota > Metazoa > Chordata > Mammalia > Rodentia > Cricetidae > Onychomys > Onychomys torridus. Next base: position 30,453,270 of record NC_050464.1, read on the forward strand.
CAGCATACGAGACTTTTGACCAGTTATCCATAAACTGGGCCTGGCACTTCCTGGTGCTTAATCAATACTAGGTAAACACAGGTGCATCTAGACTGGGGCTCGGCAAACTCTGTCAAGGCTGGATAACAAGCTTTTCAGGCTTTGCGGCTAAGGCAGTCTTTGTTGTGGCTGATCAACCACTGTTCAGTATGTGAGCAGCCACAGCTAATACATAAGCATGGATGAGGCTGTGTTCCAACACCATTTATTTGCAGAGAGGCAGTGGGTCATCCGGCCTGCAGAGCAGTGAGGATTCTGAAGGGGAAGAATAAAAAGCTAACACAGGACTGGGGTGAGAGCTCATGGTTAAGAGCAACTGCTTTTTCAGTGGATCTTGGCTCGTTCCCAGAACACATGCAGTCATTTCTAACTTGAGTTACAAGGGACTCAACACCAAGCTCCCTCTTCCGGCCCCTAAGAGCACTGCGCACACACACACACACACACACACACACACACACACACACAAATAAATAAATAGATAGATAGATAAATAAATAAATAAATAAAATTTTTTTTTTTTTTGAGACAGGGTCTCTATACAGAGCCTTGGCTGTCTTGGAATTCACTATATAGATCAGGTTGCCCTCCAATTCACACAGATCTACTTGCCTCTGCCTCCCAAGTGCTGGGATTAAAGGTCTGTGCACCCATGCTCAGCCTAAAATAAATAATCTCAAAACAAAACAAAACACAAAAACCCTACAGCATTTCCCATCCAGCCTTGTTTTCAAATTCTAAAAGCAGACACACCATTTCATTTAACCTTCACAGCAACCCTGTCTTTGAAGTAGATGTTTTTTTTTTGTTTTGTTTTGTTTTCCTTTTTCAAGACAGGGTTTCTCTGTGCAGCCCTGGCTGTCCTGGAACTCGCTCTATAAACCAGGCTGGCCTCGAACTCACAGAGATCCTCCTGCCCTTGCTTCCTGAGTGCTGGGTGTGCACCACCACCCCCTGGCTCAAGGCAGATATTTATCCTCATCTGAAAACTAAGCATCCCCATCTCTGGAAGTTACCTTAATTTCATAGTTCTTGAAGAAGACGTTGGCCTTGAAGTAATAGATGGCTTCATCCACAATATCTGTGTCTTTTGCTAAGCAGGAAACAAGGAGGAAGGCAGAGACATTACCAAAGGCAAACCACCCACCCACAGAAGCTGTAAGGAGAGGTCTCCAAGCGTAATTATCACAAGATCTGGAGGTGGATAATGTAGAATGGGCTGGGGCTAGCTGGAGAGATGGCTCTGCCCTTCAGAGCACTGGCTGCCCCTGCAGAGGACCTGGGTTAGTTCCTGGGGATCTGGCGCCCTCTTCTGGCCTCAAAGGGCACCAGGCCAAAACACTGATGTAAAAAATAAAAATAGCCGGGCGGTGGTGGCTCATTCTGTAATCCGAGCACTGGGGAGGCAGAGGCAGGTGGATCTCTGTGAGTTCGAGGCCAGCCTGGTCTACAAAGCGAGTTCCAGGACAACCTCCAAAGCTACAGAGAAACCCTATCTCAAAAAACCAAAAAAAAAAAAAAAAAAAAAAAAAAAACAACCCTTAGAAAAATAAACAGGGCTACTGAAATCAGTCTTCAACACTTTCTAAAAACAAATGTGGTTTATTTTTAGTTTTATTATCTCTGGAAAAAATCATATGGGCTCATTAGAAAAACTAAATCAATTAAAAAAAGATTACTATCTTAATTAAGACTTATCACCCAGAACAAACTATTATTGCTATTTAGTAACCAGTTAAGACCTCAATGCACTTACAGAAATAGGCTGTGACACAGGCTAGCTCCCTTAAAAACAAAAACAACAACAACAAAAAAAAACCCCTCTGTGTGTCTGTGTGTTTGCATATGACTGCAGATGCCCACAGAGGAGGGCATCACATCCCTTGGAGCTGGAGTTACAGGTCATTGTGAGGCCAGTATGGGTGCTGGAAATGGAACTCTGTCCTCTGGAGGGGCAGGAAGTGCTTCTTACCACGGAGCCATCCCTCCAGCCCCAACAGTCTAACTAAGTGCTTTGAAAAGGAAAAAAGGCATTCGATATAATTGTATATGAACCCACATGCTCGAGTTTCAGGGCGAATACTCCAATTATTTGGGAACACTGGGGTTCAGATGACTTTCTTTCTTTTTATGGAAACCGTGGCTCACATACAGCATGAGCTGTTCTAAGTGGCCCAAACTGAGGAAAGCCAGAAGCACTCTGTGACAAACAGACCTCATCAAACAACTGCCTTGGCAATCTTCTCTCTCTTTCACTTGGACAGGACAGACTTTCGGGGTTTGGCAGCCAGCAGCTGGCCGCAGCAGCACCACTGACACTTCCTGTCCTCGGCTGCCGCCATGGTCTCCAGGGGCGCAAGGCAGAGCGGCCTGAGGGTGCAGCCCCGGGCAACTGCCTCACAACCTGTGCAATTTTACTCTGGCTGCTGTGTTCTCTATACTCTGCTCTCAATAAGAGGAAACTTCTGAGCACCTGGGAGGAGACGGCGGAGGAGAAGGGGCCTCGAACAGAGCGTGGCGCACAAAGGCATCTAAAGACATTTGACAAGAGAGGAGACTTTTTCTGCAGGTGATCTTAAACCCAGGCCTCAGACACGCTATGCACAAGCCTTACCACAGGGCCCTCCCTCTGCCCCAGAATTCATCTCATCACTGCTAAGACAGTCCACACACAGACGTCCACGATGACGGTTCCAGCCCCTCTGGGAAATGAAGAGTCAGTCACCCCTCCTTTGTTTAGTCTCTCCGGGTCTCATTCTTCCTCGAGGAGTCGAGAATTTCGAAGGTGGTTAGTGTTTTCTCCATTCTGGGTTGGCTGTGTCTGCTGGTGCAATGTGTTATCTGTAACTACATGACAAACGGCTCTTCCTCGTTCTGGGCCAATGTTCTTTTTCTTTGGGCTGTTAACTGTTTAGTATGGCTGTTCTCCTCACGTCTGTCTTTTTCCATCTGCTCCTTTTTCTCAGAATCCAATAAAAACTTGTGGGGACTTGCCAAATCCATTGAGTTTACTTATGTTTCAACCAGTGTTGACAACGAATTCACCTAAGAGCAGGTCAAGGAGAATAACCCGGCAGTAGAAGGGCAGGGGATGAGGACGCAGCTGGGAATTGTTAACTGTGGTCATGGAAACTGAACGGAACTCGGGCCAGACATCTGCAGGCTCTGGGGCGCTGTGTCTGCGGCCACAGAAATGACACCGTTGGTGGAACATCTCAGAACAAGCCAGAAAGCTTCGGGTTTGAAAAGGGGCTTCTGGAACAGTGAAAAAATGCCTCCAAAATCAAATGGGGGATCTGGAGGGCAGCAGAGGTGGAGGGCCTTCCATCTTGACGACAACAAACAACAAACAGGGAATATGGCACGTGACCCCAAAATCCAGGAGCCTCAGACCAGACTGGGAAACAGAGCTGAGATTGAGTATCAAAAATCAAAATACCGGGGCTGGAGAGATGGCTCAGTGGTTAAGCGCACTGGCTGTTCTTCCAGAGGTCCTGAGTTCAATTCCCAGCAACCACATGGTGGCTCACAACCATCTGTAATGAGATCTGGCGCCCTCTTCTGGCCTGCAGTCATACACGCTGTATACATAATAAATAAATAAAATCTTAAAAAAAAAAAAAAAAACCAAAATACTGCCTTTAATCCCAGCACTCAGGAGGCAGAAGTAGGCAGATCTCCATGAGTTCAAGACCAGCCTGGTCTACAGAGTGAGTTCCAAGATAGCCAGAACTACACAGAGACCCTGTCTTGAAAAACAAACAAACAAACAAAAAACTAAAAACAAACAAAATCATGGGCTGGAGAGATGGCTCAGCAGCTAAAAGCACTGGCTGCTCTTCAGAGGATCCAAGTTCAGTTCCCAGCACTCACATTGGCTCACAACCACCTGTAACTCCAGTTCTAGGGTATCTATCGCCCTCTTCTGGCTTCGGTAGACATCAAGCACAAATATGGTACATATATATCCAGGTAGGCAAACACACACCACATAAAAGAAAAATAAATAAATTAAAGTAGATGGACTTGCAAAGCAAATATTAATCAAGGTGATCCAAACTCCAAACAAAAAAGAACGCGGGTTGGGGATTTAGCTCAGTGGTAGAGTGCTTGTCTAGAAAGCGCAAAGCCCTGGGTTCAATCCTCAGCTCAAAAAAAAAAAAAGAATGCATGTTCTCCCCATATGCCCCGTACAAGAATCCTAGCCACGTACTCACACAAGCAGGCCTAAGTGTGTGCACAGTGTACCATCTACAAAGGAGACCAAGAAATAGTGACATCAGGTGACAAGGACAGACAGAATGCCTGCAAGAGGAGCCGGGCGGTGGTGGCGCACGCCTTTAATCCCAGCACTCGGGAGGCAGAGGCAGGCGGATCTCTGTGAGTTCGAGGCCAGCCTGGTCTATAGAGTGAGTTGCAGCACAGGCTCCAAAGCTACACAGAGAAACCTTGTCTCGAAAAACAAAAAAACAAAAAAACAAAAAAACAAAAAAACAAAACAAACAAACAAACAAACAAACAAACAAAAAAAGTGGACATCAGCTAGTTTTTCCATTTTCAACTCTGTCCACACTAAAAGTGAAGCTCCGCGGCTTCAGAATGGCCAGCCCAGCCATACAGGTCACTGAGATGGACAGAGTCGGAGACTGGGCAAGGGTCTGAGAGTGGCTTCTTTAAACCAGCTCTTCTGGGTTTTTGGTTTAAAAACCAAAATTAAAAAAAGAAAAAAAAGAAAGAAAACAAAACAAGCCACCGCCACCAAAACCAAACCAGTTAAAAGACAAACAACAAAAACCACTAGAAGCAAAGACATGGAATTCAGAAGAACAAAAGCACGAACAGAAATGAGCACTTTCAAAGCACGTGGAAGATTCGGGATTGCAGCGTGGGGCAGATGCCTGTCACCCCCACACTGGAGGATGGCGTGTCTGACTGCAGGCCCATCCGTTTCACTCTCTTCTGACATATCCAAATAAAGGTCTAACACTGGGGTCTGGTGAAAAATAGGGACCCCCCCCCCCAGGCTAAGACGCCGACGGGGCTGTGGCGATGGCTCAGAGCGTCAGGGCACTGCAGAGAAGCTCGACCACCTGAGCTGGGATCCCCGGGACTAATGTCAAAACCTGAAATGATGTATCACCTTCTCACGTCCACTAGCTGTGCACAGTGCAAGGCAAATGACTATTTTTGAAAAGTTGACAGAAGGTGTAGCTTTCTTTAGTGGGGAAGGGTTAATTTTGCTTGGTTTTGGAGACAGGTCTCCCTGTGTTGCTTAGGCTGGTCTTGAACTGCCGGACTCTAGACACCCCCTATCTCAGCCTCCTGGGTACAGCACCGTGCCCACAGGATGCTTTCTTTCTGCTGCTTGTCTGTTTCCAGCATGACCACAGAAGAAGGCTGGGGACCTGGCACGCAGTCTGACCTGACTGACAGTGACCGTGGCCAGAATTAAACACATTTCCTTTCTCTTGGTTGAGACAAGGTCTCATGCAGCCCAGGTTGGCCTGCAACGAACTTGCTGAGGATGACTTTGAACTTCTGCTCTCCCTGCCTCCACCTAAGTGCAAGGTGTGCACCGTAACACCTGGCTCATTCAGGGTGAACTGGGGATGGAACCCAGGGCCTCCTGCGTGCTAGGCAAGGTCTCCTCCCTACCGAGCTACACCCCCCAGCCCACATTTCCTCTTTCGGTTCAGCCACACGTCCTGAAGGAGTCAGAAGTGACAAGGCAGTTAGTTTCCTGCGAAGTCTCGAGGTGTAAAGTGTAACACACGGCAGCGTGCAAGCGACCCAGTGAGGCTCCTCCCTGCTTCCCGTCAGCAAGCTCGGCCGGACCGTTTGAACCCGGACGGAAAAGAACCCTGAGACTCACTCTCGCGAGGGGCGGGTCCTTTGAACTGACTTCTGATGGGCAACAGTGCCATGTTTCCGATGAGCTTTGTGTCAGGGTCCATGAGAGAAGAGTGGTAAGCCTGCAGTGACAAGCCAGGGAAGAAAGAGAACACGTGTCACCGGGCGACAAGGCCAGTCCTCCAAAGGAGGACCCCGCTTGAGACCAACTCTGGGAGAAGAGGGGCTGTAGCAGCAACCAGGAAACCAACCAGCAGATCCGGAGATGGCCTGTCGGCTGGTGGCTAAGCACAGCCATGCCCCCACACTGAATCAGACATTCGACACAGAGGGAGTTAGTGCCCCCTACTTCCCCATTGAAAAAATTCCAGTTAACTGTTGTCTATGTTCCTTTTTGTTTTGCTTTTTTAAGACAGGGCCTCACTATGTAGCTCTGGCTGTCCTAGAACTCACTACGAAGACCAGACTAGCCCAGAACTCACAGACATCTGTTTGCCTCTGCCTCCTGAGCACTGGGATTAAATGTGTGTGCCACCACAGGCTTGATTGTCTGTTTTTTGTTTGTTGTTTGTTTTTGAGACAGGGTTTCTCTGTGTAGCTTTGGAGCTGTCCTGGAAATCACTCTGTAGACCAGGCTGGCCTCGAACTCTCAGAGATCCTCCTGCCTCTGCCTCCCGAGTGCTGGGATTAATGAGATTAAAGGCCTACGCCACTACATCTGGCTTTACTGTCTATGTTCTTCCTTCCTTCCTTTTTTTTTTTTTTTTTTTTTTTTTTCCGAGACAGGGTTTCCCTGTGTAGCTTTGCGCCTTTCCTGGAACTCACTTGGTAGCCCAGGCTGGCCTCGAACTCACAGAGATCTGCCTGGCTCTGCCTCCCGAGTGCTGGGATTAAAGGCGTGCGCTACCACCGCCCGGCCTTTCTTCCTTTTTTTAAGGAATAATTTAATTTTATTTCACATGCACTTGTATTTTTGCCTGCATTCATATCTGTGTGAGGGTTTCAGACCCCCCTACAAGTGAAGTTACAGATAGCTGTGACCTGTCATGTGGGTGCTGGGAATTGAACCTGGGACCTCTGGAAGAGCAACCAGTGCTCGTAAACGCTGAGCCATCTCTCCAGCCCTGTTGTCTATGTTCTTAACATTCTCTTCTATGCTATTACTATTTTGTGTGTTTGTCTTCATGAGTCTGGGTGCACATGTGTGTGGGTGCACATGTGTTTGTGTACAGGTCAGAAGTCTATGTCAAGTGTCTTCCTCAATTGCTTCCCTACCTTTATATTTGAGACAGGGGCTCTCACTGAACCTGAAGGTCACCTACTGGTTAGATGGCCGGCCAGCAGGCCCCAGAGACCCTCCTGTCTTTCCTCCCCAACATTAAGTTTACAGGCACATGCCACCACATCTGGCTATTTTCGTGGAGCCTGGGATTGAACTGGAGTCCTCATGCTTGAGTGGCAAGCACTTCACCAACTGAACCTTCTCCCCAGCCCCAGCTCTTTTTGAGACAGGGACTCACAGAGCAGCCCAGCCTGGCCTGGGACTCCCTAAGGAGACCAAGCTGACCTCAAGCTCAAAGAGATCTGCCCGCCTCTGCCTCCTGGGAATACATCTTTAGGCTGGAAATGTGGTGTGGAGGGCTAGGTTTCCTTCTGGTGGGCACATTCCACTCTAGAAACCACACAAAGCAGGTTTCCCACCCTCCAGCTAGCCAGGATGCAAGCCCTAGTTTTAGAATCCGGCACTTCCTGTCTTTATGTCTCCAATCAAGACTGCATGCTTGGGCTGCACAGATGGCTCAGAGGTTAAGAGCACGGACTGTTCTTCCAAAGGTCCTGAGTTCAGTTCCCAGCAACCACATGGTGGCTCACAGCCATCTATAATGAGATCTGGCGCCCTCTTCTGGCCTGCAGGCATACATGCAGACAAAATACTGTATACATAATAAATAAATCTTAAAAAAAACAAAAACAAAAACAAAAAACCACCCAGACTTTATATTTAAAAAAAAAAAGACTGTATGCTTCTTCCTTGAATCTGTTCCCCCCCCCTTCAACAGGCTTTCATGTAGCCCAGGCTGGCCTCTCACTTACTATGTAGGTGAGGATGACTTTAGAGGTATCCTCCTGCCTCCACCTCCCCAGTGCTGGGAAGATGGGTCTAGAGGACCGCGGTGTTGGCTTCAGGCTCGCTAGGCAAGTGCTCTACAGCAATTCCCGCCGGCCTGTTTCTAAGCTTGGAAAATGAGTAAGATACTCTGCACCTTTGGAGAGGGAAAATCGTGCTGATGAACCACCTCATGTGCTGGCTCCTAGTTTCGCTTTTATGTCTGCTGTGAACAAAACCGTTTATTCATTCATCCATCAAATGCCTGCCAAGCACCTTTTTCTGTGCAAGAGAGAGTGAGTGGCAGCGTCATCGGCCAGGTGGTAGAGATGCACACCTTTAATCCCAACACTAGGGAAGCAGAGGCAGGTAGAGCCAGCCTGGTCACCAGAGTGAGTTCCCGGATAACCAGGGCTACACAGAGAAACCCTGTCTCAAAAAGACAAAAACAAGAAAAAAATGATTATGTGTATGTGTTGTACCTGTGCATGGGGATTTCTATGTGTATATAGTACCCACAGAGTCCAGAAGTGGGTGTCAGGTTCCCTGGAGCTGGAATCAGAGGCAGCTGTGAGCTGCTGGATATGGATGCTAGTGCTCTTCGAGAGCACTGTGAGGATGGGGCTTTCCCTCTCAGCGGTAGCTAGCCCTGCAAAAACCACTCTGCCCCACCTAGTATAACTTTTATGCACATTTAAAACATGTTTAGGGGCTGGACAGATGGCTCAGAGGTTAAGAGCACTGGCTGCTCTTCCAGAGGTCCTGAGTTCAATTCCTAGCACCCACATGGTGGCTCACAGCCATCTGTAATGAGATCTGGTGCCCTCTTCTGGTGTGCAGGTTTGCATGCAAACAGAACACTACATACATAATAAATAAATAAATCTTAAAACGTTTAAATTTATGTATTTTATGTATGCCTGCACACCAGAAGAGGGCACCAGATCTCATTACAGATGGCTGTGAGCCACCATGTGGTTGCTGGGAATTGAACTCAGGACCTCTGGAAGAGCAGAGCCATCTCTCCAGCCCTTGTACACGTCTGTTATCCACAGGCACTGCTGTACTGCTCGAACATGATGTCCCGAGGGGGGCTGCCCCTTTCCCCCTTCCCTTCATTTCCTACATGAAGATTCTTTTAAAACTAGCCAGTTGTGAAAGGCAGACTCCTGAGTGAGAATGGAAAGGACGTGGTCTACCCGCCCCGTTGTGCCTGCTAGCTCAGTTTGGGTCCAGGTCACGGGACATCCTTTTTTTGGCAAAAAGAAACTGCTTGGTGAAGTTGCTTTTGCTTTCTTCGTGTGTTTGTGTGACACCGAGTGTATGCGTTTCCAACAGCAGCAAGCACGCTGCTGCTGAGCCACTTCTCTAGGCCCTGATATGAGATCATATATGTATATGTGTGTATGTATGTATATGTATATATGTGCATATATGTATGTATACGCACACATATATATATACATACATGTATAGGCATATATATGGTGTTTCACACTAATAGAGAAAGCAGACACAAAATAAGTAATCATAAGTTAAGTCTAGAACTTTCTGGCCCAACTGGAATGAGACAGATCTTTCCCTCCTAGCTAAAACTCTGGCTTTATTACTTGTGAGCAACACTGTGCACGTAACTCAATTCCCTGAGCCCTCATTCCTTCAGCAACACCCTAACAACAGGGACATCTATTTCACACTGTCATCCTGAGAGTGAAGGGCTCAGCTGGACAGCGACTCTGGGTCTCCACATACATCTCAGTAGTCACTAACTATAAGACTCACAGACTCACAAATCTTACAACGCTAAACACGGTGATGCAGGCCTGTGGTCCCAGATACAGGATGATCCCAAGTTCAAGGCCAGCCTGGGCAACTTTATGAGACCGTTTCTCAAAATAAAAGGTAAAAAGGAAGTGGGGATATAACTCAGTGGTAGAGGGTTTATGTAGCCTGCCATGAGAATCTGGTTTCAATTCCCAGTGCTGCCAAAACACATACACACAGCTCAAACTTACGATTGCTCTCCTTTTCATGACAAGTACACCTTATCTGTGCCAGGCTCTCGCCCCCCAGTCACTGCAGACTGTATAGGTTTTACTTTTTACACATATACATGCATGCACTCATGCGTGTTTGTATGAAGGACAGAGTTAATGCTGGGTATCCTCCTCAATTATTTCTAGCTTTTGTGTGTGCAGTGTATGTATACATGTTCATGTGTGCATGCAAATATATGTGTATATGCACACGTGGAGGCCAGAGGTCTCTTCCGAAACTGCTTTCCACTTTATTTTTGAGACAAGGAGCCTCAGCGATTGCTATACCTTCCCAGCTCTGGAATTCCAGACAGGAGTTTCCTTCTCTGACTGTTTAATTGGGTGCTAGGCATCCAAACTCTGGTCCTTGTGCCTGAAACACTGAGCCACTTGCTCAGCCCCCAGTGTCTCTCACTGAACCCAGAACTTGCTGGTTTGGGGCTAGACTGGCTGGCTGATGAGCCCAGAGGACCTGCCCCTCTCTTGCCTCTCCAGGGCTGGAGGAATACATGAGCTGCTGTGCTGACACCCCTGCCCCCAGGCTCACCTCTTGCACAAGCTTCCACCCCCTCCCATATTTTACAGCTATAAAGCCCAAGCTGGCCTAGAACTCCCTATAGAGTCCACTTTGGCCTGAAACTTGTAATCCTCCTGCCTTTGCCTCCAAGTGTTGGGATGAGAGATAAGTCCCACCACGGGAGGCTAGTGTGGTCATCTATCGATATTCTTCATAGAATTTGTTAAGATTTGAAACTACCTCCTATTTATATTCACATGGTCTACCCGTGAAAATGTAAGCTCCCGGAGGGGGCTTTGGTCGCCGCTGTTAACAGTGCTGGCTTCACAGTGAGAGTTCACTGATGCTTGTCCAGTGTGGACTTCAACCATCCCTTTGCTAATCTGCAACACGGAACCCATGATGGAGACCGGCAGTCAGACGGTAAGGACTACCAGTCCATCGTCATTTTTTCCTCCCTCTCGAAAGCACACACACAAAGGAGACTCCTGGAGACCAGCGCTGACTCGGGGGTGGGAGCTCCAGCTGGGAGGACGAGGCAGGGGACGGTCAGGGAAGTGAAGCCGGACGGGAGATCAGCAGCAGGCCGACCCACTCCCCGGGGCGGAGGAGGAAGTGGAAGTGATAGGGGGCGAGAAAAGCAGAAGCTGGACCCTAGATGTAAAAATAAATTAAAAGCCTCCGTTCTTGACTTCGAGGCTCTCGGGTGGGATCTGGGAACACCGCGGGACTAGGGAGAAAGCAGCGGGGCGAGCAAGGGACCGGGGCTGGAGACCGGGGCTGGAGACAGACCGGGGCTGGAGAGAGGCGGCCGGTTTCCTCTCTCGCCGACCTCCAGCGCGGGCCTCCCGCCTCTCCTCAGGCCCCGCTCGGCTCCCCGCCCTCGGGGCTCGAAGCCTTACCGGCATTTTGGCGGTGTCCGGACTCGATCCAGAGAAGCAGGGACCCAGGTAACGCGGAACGCTTCCGGCCAGCTGCCTGGGTGGAGTGGGCGGAAGTGAGCCGGAAGAGGCGGGCGAAGAGAAGAGATGCACTTCCGGCCTAGCTTCCGCCTCTGGGTGCTGCGGCTGCGCTGATCGGAACGGACGCCAGGGGGAGCGCGAGCGTTAGGTTCTGAGTGCAGCGCACGCGTAAAACGGGCGCGGAGAAAGGCCGGGCTTTGCCAGTGAAGCATCCCTGAGGTTAATAATCACCTCACATCCTGGCCTCAGTTTCCAATCCAGGAGCACTCGGCTCCCTGAGTTACCCTCCTGCCGTGTCTAGTTTTTTAAATTTTTACCACAGACCACGTGGGGAAGTAGAAATCGGGTCTCACTTTCCACCATGGGGACTCTGGGGCTCGAACTCTGGAACCTTACACACTGAGCCATCTCAGCGGCCCTACTTTTATTTCCTTGAGAGTCTTATGACGTCCAGGCTGGGCTCAAACCGGACATATCAAACTTTATGTGTATCTTGAATTTATGATGCATCTGCCGCCACTTGTATACTTTTATTCTGACATTGTGGTTTCCATCACTCCTGGGTTTTTGCATAGTTTTATGTTTGCTTGTGGTGTTCCTATGTCCCTATCTTTCTCGTTACGTTGAGACAGTCAGGGGCTGCCATGGGGGTAAAGGGCAGAAAACTCCTGGGCCTACGCCTTGACCTGTCTGTCACCCTCTAAATGTGAATCCTGTGTCACCCACTCTTGCAACAAGGTATGGTGTACGTCTTCCCGGTCACGGCAAGGACTAAGTGGCCATGAAAAACAAGTGTGCTGTAAGGACCAGAGTGATCTCACATGTCTGCCAGGATGAAGACAAACCCACCACTCTTACTGTGTAGCCAGGCTGACCTGGAGCTTGCTTTCAACACCAGGCTGGCCTTGAATTCTGAGATCCACCTCCCTCTGCCTCCCGAGTATGAATTAAGGGTATATGCTACCACCACACCCACCCACCACATTTTATGATTTTTTAAAAAAGATTTATTTACTTATTTATTATGTATAGTGTTCTGCCTGCATGCCAGAAGAGGGCGCCAGATCTCATTACAAGTGGCTGTGAGCCACCATGTGGTGGCTGGGAACTGAACTCAGGACCTCTGGAAGAGCAGCCACTGCTCTTAACCTCTGAGCAGCCATCTCTCCAGTCCCCCCACATTTTGTTTTGAGACAAAATCCTAACTATGTAGCCCAGGCTGGTCTCACCACAAGTTTTTAGGTACATACCATGCCTGGCTAAAACTTCCATTCTTTATGTAACAGTTGAGTAAATAGGTTCCGGGTTCGAATCCTAGTTCCAATATGACTAGCAGTGTAATTCTGGGCAAGTTAATTCATCTCTCTGTGCCTCCGCTCCTCACCTAAATATGGAGACCACAGTATTTAGGAGGCTGAAATGAGATACAAAGGAAGTGTTTAGAATTTACATGCCTAAACCAGATGGTGGTGGCACACACCTTTAATCCCAGCACTGTGAAGGCTGACACAGGAGGATCACTGTGAGTTTGAAGCCAGCCTGGTCTATAGAGTGAGTTCCAAGACAGCCAGGGTTGTTACACAGAGAAACCCCGTCTCGAAAACAAAACAAACAAAAACAAGAACTTACACACCTAGAACATTGCATTTTAATTATTTGATGAGTGTAGTTCAAATGGAGGTCAGAAGGCAACTTTTCTAGATTGGCTCTCTCCTTCAACCAAGCAGCAGGAAGATCAGTCACCATATAACTAGAGGAGCCTTGGGCCTTGTTGTAAGGACTCAACAAAAGAAATGATGTAAAATGCTCTGTAATGTAATGTCTAACAGGACCTAATGAGATTGAGCCTCACTCTGCTAGAGCCTGACCTGTGTTTTGTTTTTGTGACAGGATCTCTGTGTAGCTTTACGCCTTTCTTGGAACTTACTCTGTAGCCCAGGCTGGCCTCGAACTCACAGAGATTCACCTGCCTCTGCCTCCCAAGTGCTGGGATTAAAGGCATGTGCTGCCACCACCAGGCCAGAGCTTGACCTTTAAGGGATGCTGGAGCAAAACCGTCCAGCTGGCTGCTTCCCCATAACCTTCATCATACCTGCCACCAAAGGACTCTGAAAATCTGAATACAATTCAATGTGGCAGTAAGTTAAAAGGAAAAAAAAAAAATATCTCTTCTGATTTAGGGTATACACATACCCTAAATTGTCAGAGACTACTTATTTGTTTGTTTTTAGAAACAGGGCCTTACTAGATGGCCCAAGCTAGACTTGGTCTCAAGGCAGTCTTCCTACCTCAGACTATGAACGCTGGGACTGCAGATACACACTAGACTTCCCAACAGTCGCAGCCTACATTCTGACCCTGGGGAAATTAGCCTGGTTAAAGAAGAGCTTTTCTGGCCAGGCCTGGTGGCGCACACCTTTAGTCCCAGCACTCAGGAAGCAGAGGCAGGCAGATCTCTTGAGTTCCAAGACCAGCATGTTCTAAAGAATGAGTTCCAGGATAGCCAGAGAAACAGAGTTCCAGCTACACAGAGAAACTCTGTCTCAAAAAAAAAAAGGACCTGTTTCTATCCAACATATACATTCATACATACAAATCTCAAAACATGGTTTTAAGTTTTTAATTATATAAATAATACATGTTTGGCTTGGGAAAATAAGATTTATGTATAACCTTCCAATTTTTTTCATTTGAATGGAGATATATGGTTTTTGTTACAATAATTGTACCTCTCCAAAACAAACAAATCAATCCAAAGAAAACCCCTCAAAAAAACAAAAACAAAAATCTAGACTGGCCCTAATTGTGTACACACACACACACACACACACACACACACACACACGATATATGTGTGGGGATAGGTTGATTTATATTATATACAAGTCTTTGTGTATGATTTGCTACTTTGATCTTTTTAAACCCAAAATGATGCTGTCAGAATAAAATCTCTTGAAAGCAGCAGTCTCAGAGCTCAGAGCACAATCCGGGCTCACTCACTCCAGGGAGAGCCCAGTGTTTACATTAAAACAAGCAGCGTCTTCCCATGGTCACCTCCTCCAAAGAGTGTTCTGAGTGGCCACAATCAGATGGTCACTGTGTAGTCAACCTCACTCATTCTGCCGTTCTTGAAAATATTCATCAAACATGGAGGAAGACTCTTCCTCCTGTTCCTGACACAAAGAAAGAAACACAGAACAGAAGATGAATTCCCTCCTCTCGGGGACCTCTCGCGAGAGCTCACATTCCGAATCCCAAGCTACCTTTGGCTCCTTAAACTCCAAGTCCTCCCCATACTGAATGGCAAAGTCGATGTGCTGGAGCACTATGTTCATGCTTTCCTCATCCGACTGGTCATACGGCAGAAACCGAACCATGCTGTAGTCATCGATCTACAAAGGGGATGGGGGTTCAAGACGGGGTCACTCTTGAGGGTATGCAGCGGATGGTTTCCATCTTGGGTCTATGGTTTTTGTTTTCTGTTTTTGGTTTTGCAAGAGTTTCTTGCTGGGCGTTTGTGGCGCACACCTTTAATCCCAGCACTCAGGAGGCAGAGGCAGGCGGATCTCTGTGAGTTCGAGGCCAGCCTAGTCTACAGAATGAGATCCAGGACAGGCACCAAAACTACACAGAGAAACACTGTCTTAAAAAAAAAAAAAAAGTTTCTCTATGTAGCTCTCTGGCTGTCCTGGAACTCTGTAGACCAGGCGGGCCTCGAACTCAAGAGATCTGCCTGCCTCTGCCTCCCGAGTGCTGGGATTAAAGGCTCTTTGCTGGTACCCATCTCAGGTCCACATTCACCTGACGTGGTGGAAGCATGAAGGCTCACACAGCTGGAGCTGTCAGGGGTCTGACTGAACTAACAAGTCAAGTCCCTCCCCACCCACCTGCGTTCTGTAGGGACAGAGTTGGACTGTGTTGCCCACACAGGTGGACACTAGCTGGTTGTGGGCAGACACTGAGGAGCCATTCTAGAAGGTCTAAAAGGAGCCACTGTGTGCTTACCAGACCACACACAGCTTGCGTCAGCTTCTTGAACTTTTGGCTTCTTAAGTCACTCGTTGAATCTTCTAGCAGAGAGTACATGTCTGGATCTAGAAACCTTTGAAGGTGAGAGAGGAGACAAGGAAAGGGGGACCACATGAGGGAAGAGACCAACACCCCAGGACCTGTCTCAGTCACGCAGAAGGCTCGTCCCACGCAGAGCCCCACTGGGGACAAGTGGCCCCCACTCACTTCTCAATTTCTTTCTTGGCTTTTTTACTGAGCAGGTCCATCTTCGTCATGATGTTAACTTGTGGGATCTCTAGAGAAATCATGGCACTTAGAGCTGCCAGGATGCCAGAAATAAACTGGAGAAGAGAAGAGGGCAGAAAAGATGAATGATTGCCAACAGGACACACCGACTCGCTGGAAGGACACGGCACATGACCCAGGATACTAATCTTGCTGGCTAAAAAGGGGGCGGAGCCTTGGCCCCAAAGGAGACAGGGAAGATGTGACCTCATCTCGTGACCAAGGGGGTGTGGCAGGCCTTTAAACCCAGCTGAGCAGGTGGAGATCAAGTTCTGGGCCAGCCTTTGCTACAGAGAAAGACTATCCCAAATCCATCAATGAATCAATCTACACTGATGACATTTCTTTTTTATTTTTCTATTTTATGTGCATTGGTGTTTTGCCTGCATGTATATCTGAGTGAGGATGTCTGGCTCCCTGGAACTGGAGTTACAGACAGCTGGGAACCACCATGTGGTTGATGGGAATTGAACCTACGTCCTCTGGAAGAGCAGTCAGTGCTCTTAACCACTAAGCCATCTCTCCAGCTCTGATCACATTTCTTGACTTTGACCATGACATTAACCTCCTTTCCCACTAACACCCCTAAGGACTACTCAGAAAACTGAGTCTATAACTCCTAAACTGGACCAAAGGTCCTCAGAAAATTAAAATTAGATTTTTTTTTGTTTATTTTAATCTTTATATTTAAGATACTGTCTTATTCTGTAGCCCAGGCTAGTCCTGAACTTACAGCAACCCTCCTGCCTTAGCGTCCTGAGTGCTAGGACCACATACCCAGCTCAGTAGTTTTTTTTTTTTTTTTTTTAAACACATGTCATGTTCTTTTAAGACAAGGAGATATGTTTCTTTTTTTAAGATTTATTTATTATGTATACAGTGTTCTGCCTGCAATATGTCTTCAGGCCAAAAGAGGGCACCAGATCTCATTACAGATGGTTGTGAGCCACCATGTGGGTGCTGCGAATTGAACTCAGGACCTCAACCTCTGAGCCATCCCTTCAGCCTCCAGTCTTTTTCTTTCTTTTTCTTTTCCTTCCTTCCTTCCTTCCTTCCTTCCTTCCTTCCTTCCTTCCTTTTTTAAAATTCTTCTCCCATATATTACATCCCAACTATAGTTTCCTCTCCTTCCTCCCCAACTGAATATTTTAAAATATACTAACACAGAGCCTCTGTCTCAATTTTTATTTCATAAGCAGTTCTCTCAAATGTATTTTTTAAATATATTTTTTGAGACGGAGCTGCAGCTGGCCTGGAACTCAAAGAAATCCACCTGCCTCTGACTCCTGAGTGCTGGGATTAAAGTCATGTGTCACCACATCCAGCTCAAATCTATTTTCCAGTTAAGTATATATTCTCATAATAATCTGATCACTGGAGATACTAAATAATTGGAACAGCCTGTGAAATGTCCAGACTCATAGAGAGAGTCCTACCCAGGACTGAAAAATCTACAAGAGATTCATTCATCCTCAGACCTTGAAAGACTCCACCATGAACTGAGAATCCACCAGGAACACTCCGCACACTCGGAATTCCCACTGCTCAAGCTGCTGGACCAGCTGCTTCATCACAGGCAGGTGTGTGTACAGCTCGATCTGACCTGCAGGGAGAGTGCCAGAATGCAGTCAGGAACCCGGTTACCGCTGCATGTGTACACACGGGACGTTCCCGGGTTACCGCAGCACATGTTCACACGGGATGCTCCCAGTTACCAGAGTACATGTACACATGGGATGCTCCTGGTTACCACAGCACATGTATGTACACACAGGATGCTCCCGGTTACTGCAGTCCATGTTCACATGGGATGCTCCTGGTTACTATAGCATGTGTACACACTGGATGTTCCCAGTTACTGTAGCACGTGTACACACGAATGTTCCCGGTTACTGCAGCATGTGTACACACGAATGTTCCCGGTTACTGCAGCACGTGTTCACACGGGATGCTCCCGGTTACTGCAGCACGTGTACACACTGGATGTTTCCAGTTACTGTAGCACGTGTACACACGAATGTTCCCGGTTACTGCAGCACGTGTACACACGAATGTTCCCGGTTACTGCGGCACGTGTTCACACGGGATGCTCCCGGTTACTGCAGCACGTGTTCACACGGGATGCTCCCGGTTACTGCAGCACGTGTACACATGGGATGCTCCAGAGATGACGTAAGGGGAAAGGACACAGTGGTATAATGCATGCCTAGTGTGTGTGAAGCCCCAGTACTGAAGAGAGAAGGAAGTCAGATCCGGCTACGACATCCAGGTGTTTTGCTGTCTTGTCTGTGGGGACTGAACTGCGGCCTCGAGCAGCCTAGGCGAGTACTCTGGGACTGCACCATCCCCTCAGACTCTGCATTAAGTTTTGTTTTATTTTTCCTTTGAGTTTTTTTCTTCCCAATTTTTTTTCCTGAAGGTTTTATTATTGTGATTCATGTCTATCTGTATGTCAGGGTTTGCAGGTGCCTGTGGAGGCCAGAACAGGGTATCAGGGCTGAAGTTACACAAGTTGTCAGCCACCCGACAAGGTGTTGGGAACCAAACTTGGGTCCTCTAGAAGAGCAAGTGCTTTTAACCTCTGAGGCCCTCTTCGTGCTCTGTACTCAGCATCAATTTTCACATCTCAGCTTTGGACAGTCCAGTGCTGGGGCTGGGGATGTGACCCTGTGGCAGACTGCCTCCCTGACATGAACTAGCCCTGAGTTCAACCCTCAGCACAGAAAAACAAAAATCCAAGCACAGAGGGCATGCAGCTTGGGAAGAGTCACACCCACAAGCACCCACACCACACATACTTTTCTGTGGGAGGCCATGTATTTAATTAAAAGAGAAAGAAAGCAAGTGAAGCCAGGCGGTGGTGGTGCACGCCTTTAATCCCAGCACTCGGGAGGCAGAGCCAGGTGGATCTCTGTGAGTTCGAGGCCAGCCTGGGCTATAGAGCGAGATCCAGGACAGGCTCCAAAACTACACAGAGAAACCCTGTCTCGAAAAACAAAGAGAGAGAGAGAGAAGGAAAGCAAGTGACAGGCACAGGTGAGCAAGGCTGGTCAGGCTTCAAGTCCACACTTCCCCTTTGGAAGCTGGGCGGCTCCAAGTCCCGTCCCCCCCAACCTTATCAGTTTCACCTCACAACACCTCAGCTCACTGCGGCCCAGCCACACTGACCTCTGACCTACCTACTGCTTCCTGTCCTCAGCCCTCTGACTACACAGCTCTCAGCTTTGTCCTACAGCCCAGCTCACAGGACAACTGACAGTAACTTCCTGAACCCTTCTGCACAATGGCCTATGCTGCTTCTGGGAGTCACCTGCTGCAAATATTAATCATGGGGTGACTATGTTTAGCCTGTTTGCTTGCCATAGGTCCCTAAGCTCGTGATACTGGCCTTGGCTCCCTTATTCTGTTTGTTTGTTTGTTTGTTTGTTTTTCGAGACAGGATTTCTCTGTGTAGTTTTGTTGTCTGTCCTGGATCTTGCTCTGTAGCCCAGGCTGGCCTCGAACTCACAGAGATCCGGCTGCCTCTGCCTCTAAATGCTGGAGTTAAAGGCATGTGCCGCCATGCCTGGCTGGCTCCCTTACTCCTAAGGTTGTCCTCAGTAAGCATCTGATGAACTCAGGGGGTAAACTGGAGCCAACTGGGTTCTTCAGTGCAGCCATTAACCACTGTCCCCAAGAGGATGCACCACTGGGGCTTCAGGGTAGACAGCACATTCAAGTGGTTGATGTACCTGGACAGTCAAAAAGGATGTAGTCATCTTCAACGTGGCCCAGACAGTTCTCCAGCCAGTCAAAGTTGTTGGCAAAGTACTCCATGCAGAATACCAATCCTCCATTGGGACCAAACCGCAGAGACTCGTCCTCCATCACGTCATCCACCTCGATCAGTTCCCGGATGTCTAGAGTCAGGCAGGGACCAGAATGAGCATCCACTTGGAAACTTTATCCTCTCTAGTATTAGCGAACAGGTATGTAAGAGCTCGCGTGGGACTGGAATGATGCTCACTACATCAGCATGAGGACCTTAGTGAACCTCTAGCCCTCATGTAAAAAGCTGGGCACAGCCACACATCTGTAACCCCAGTGCTGTGTGGTAGAGAAGAGAGGGCTGCTGGGGCTTGTCTCCAGGTTCAGCTGGAGACCCTGTTTCAGAGGAGTAGGTGGACTGAGAGAGCAAGACGCCTGACTGAACCAATAAATTACTGCAGCTATTACACAGCAGAACACATGAGACAGAGAAGGCATGGGAAGCTCTGTGTCTGTGTGCTTGGGTCTTTGAGATAGGGTCTCACTATGTAGCTCTGGCTGGCCTCCAACTCAGAGATCCGCCTGACTCTGCCTCCCAAGTGCTGGGATTAAAGTCGTGCGCCACCATGCCCTGCTTGAAAGGGAAGCTATTTAGGCATTGCTATAATATAATCTCCCAGATGTATGGAGCTTCCTGTAAGAATTGGATATGCTGGAAGAAAAAAGCTCGTTGTGATGGTCCACTATAATCTTAGCTCTTGGGAGAGTGTGGTAAGAGGATCATATAATTAGGTCCTTTTTCAAGGCACAACAAAACAAAACAAAACACGGAAGTCCACTACAGACACACTATATAGTATACACTCAGGCTGGATTTTAGCTGCACAGACTGCTTATGGAGGAACACATCAGAAACCAGTAACACTGGCTGCCCAAAGGAGCAGGTTTGACTGCTGGGCCACAATTGGGAAGGTTTTTCTGCATACTTCCCCCTCTGTGTCCTTCACATTTTGAACCACTCAACTGTGTATTAGCTACATCAAGAAGGACACTGAGCTGAAGCCAACCGCTACCTCTTAACTTGATGACCCGAGGAGACTAGTTGACTCCAGAGCACACTCGTCCTGGGGTGGAAGGGTGGGATCTGTGTGACTTACCTACAGAAAGGATGAAATATCCTGCCATACAGACAGTGCTCAGTCATCTTGGAAATCAAAATTGGCCTTGACTCCTGTTCATTTGGGCTGGCCTCTCATCTCACACAGTTTCCCTCCTGGGCGCTGTGAGGCCCCTAGGTCCTTCTAATACATCTTTGCACTTAGCACAGCTTCAGCGCTTTCACCCACATGATCCTGAAACATGCCTTTCTCTCCAGAGCGATGACAAGGGGTTTCCACCCCCTCCTCAGCCTGCTGCTCCACCTATGAAAAGTCCACACTTCTCTAGGTCACACCCCGGGCTCAAGTCTGTTACCTCAGCAATCAGAAGGTAAAGGCAGGACGTGTAGAGGTACACGCTCATCCTTGGCTATATAAGGAGTTCGAGGGCAGCCTCAGTTACACGAGACGATTTCAAAACTCAGTGTCCACACGCCGGCAGCGCCCTCCACTTCCCTCCTCAGTCCGCTCCCACCTGCCTTCAGCCCCACTGCTAACTCAGCCCAGAAACTGAAGATCTGTTACTCCCAGGCTCACCTACGGTTTCAGGATGAGGGAGATGAAGCCGAGGGTCATTTGGTGATGGGTGTCTGTGGGTGTCACCATGTTCCCACATCTAACAGCCGCTTTCTGTCACTGTCTTACACAACTGCTCAGCTGGACCTAATGTGAACACCACCTCTTTCTTGAAGAATGCCCTCTTGTCCTTTCTGAAGCTGTATGTTCTTCCTCACACCTTACTGATGCCACCTCCTCTAACAGCCTCCAAAGAACATACACCATCAGGGCTCAGCCTCGGTTCCTCTTCTCTAACCAAATCCCTCCCAACATGAAATCATCCATCCCCGGGGCTCAATGTGCCTAGATTGCTGCTGCCCCAAATATTTGCATCTTCCATCTAAGTGAGCAATTTCTACTTGGATGGGGCTTATCATGGTTCCCTGCCCCCAGACAGGGTTTCTCTGTGTAATAATAGCCTTTGCTGTCCTGGAACTCGCTTTGTAGATCAGGCTGGCTTTGAACTGAGATTCGCCTGCCTCTGCCTCCCAAGTTCTAGGATTAAAGGCATGTGCCAACACTGCCCAGCAAGGTTGATCATTTTTTAATTAAAAAAAATGTATTTGGTTTGTTTTACTGAGCACTGAGGTTACAAACACACACCACCCCACTTGGTTTTATGTGGTGCTCAAACTCAAGGCTTCCTTAATCTAGACAACATTCCACCACCAAGCCACACCCCCAGCCCCGAGCCTCACCTTTGTATTTAAGCCAGCACTGGCGCTGTTTACTGCATACAAACCATCTTACCATGGACTTAGGGACAACATAGAAGAGCAGAGAGGCAGGAGTCCACTCACCTTTATGTCTCACAGCAAAGACCGAGAAAGGACGCCATCACTCCCACACCCACAGACACCCATCACCAAATGACCCTCGGCCTCCTCTCCCTCATGAAACCATCGGTGAGGCAGGGAGTAATGGATCTTCAGTTCTGGGCTGAGCAGCCAGTTTTCAGTGCCAGTGGAGGCGTTACTGAAAGGGGTTCTTACCTGCCATCACGGGGTAGCTGAAGTGTTCTGCTGCTGGATCCAGGTTGACCACCTGCACAGAGCGGTTGAGGGCTTCACAGTGCTGAACCATAGTGGAACAGTAGGTGCTCTGTAACATCACAAGGTGGGGCGGTTAGCACGGAGGGCAGAATGGTGCCACCCGCCACACCCCCGGGGATTTCTCCACTCTTTGGGACAGTGTCCACTCAGGCCAGAGCTGCACCTTCAGGGAAAACACTGGGAAGGCACTGAAAACAGAGCTACAGATCAAGATGTGGCTTGGGCTCAGGGAACTTTAACGTGGTCCAAAAATTAACTTAGATTACATAAATGACAGCCACTATGCTTCCCTTTTGACGTGTGTTCTCTCTGGCTGGGACAACCCTCCATGCATCAAAAAGTACTGTAACTGACAGGTCAGCTATCTACCTTCCCAGACAGAGTACAGGCTCTGTGCAGTCACATGTACATCTCCAGTGCTCAGGACCATGTGTTCACTAAATACTCAGACACAATACCTCCACAGATGCTAGGGATTCCCCAAACGTGACATGTGATCATGGTCTTTGCCTTTTCTACTGTGTCCAGTATCCCTAATATTATTCCCTTAATGTCTTTCCAAGGAAATACTGTCCGGCACTCGGGAGGCAGAGGCAGGTGGATCTCTGAGTTTGAGGCCAGCCTGGGCTACAGAGTGAGTTCCAGGGCAGCCAGGGCTACCCAGAGAAACCCTGTTTCAAAACAAGGAAACACTGTATCACAATTAAAAATAAAAAATAATTATGAGTATATTTCTCATAGTATGAAGGTAACTATAAAATTCTAAGTAAGGCGGGGCAGTGGTGGCACATGCCTTTAATCCCATCACTTGGGAGGCAGAGCCAGGCGGATGTCTGTGAGTTCAAGGCCAGCCTGGGCTACAGAGCGAGTTCCAGGAAAGGTGCAAAGCTACACAGAGAAACCCTGTATCGAAGAAAAAAAACAAAACTAAGTAACCTTTTCCAGATAGATATGGAGGTACCTACCTATTATCCCAGCAAAAAGGAAGTTGGGCAGGAGGACCATGAATTTAAGACCAGGATGGACTACACAGCAAGTCTCCAAAACCAAATAAGATTCAACTTAGTTTTTTATTTACTTATTATTGTTGTTGTTTTTACAGTACTGGGGACTGAACTCTGGGCCTTGTCCATCACAGGCAAGTGCCTACCACCAAGCTGGATGGCAGTCTATGTTACACACAATTTCCCTCCTGACACAGCTTCCTCAGTGCTGGGATAACAGGCATGTACCACTCAGCCCCACTTGGGGAAGATTTTGTTTTTCTTGAGACAGGTGTTCAGTGTGATGTTCTACCTGACTCACTATGTAGACCAGGCTGGCCTCAAACTCATGGAGGTCCACCTGCCTCGGCCTCAAGTGCTGGAATTAAAGGTGCAAAACCCCATTCAGCACTTCTGGAATCCTATATGGGAAGCCAATCAGGGTAGGCTGGTATACTGTGTTTACCAACCCCGACTCCACCCCTGGAGGCCTCAGCACCCGCCATTCATTTTCTTAGTCTGACAACCAGCTCATCTCCCACCTTAATCACTGGACAAGACACTTAACTCCGCCAATCAGAAAACTAGATTTTGTGTTTTCTTTTGGAGACAAGGTCTTTCTTGCCATTGTAGCTCAGATTGGCCTTAAGCTCAAGATTCTCCTGACTTGTTTCCCAAGTGTTAGGATCAAAGGCATACCACTGCTACATCCTACTAATGCTGTTGCCTACTAAGAGTTGGGTCCAGAGGCTGGGAGTAGTGGTGCACAACTTTAATCCCAGCACTTGAGGAGGCCGAGGCACGCACATCTCTGAGATGGAGACTAGATGGTCTAGATAATGAGTTCCAGGCAGTTAAAAGCTTGTGAGGCCGGGCGGTGGTGGCGCACACCTTTAATCCCAGCACTCGGGAGGCAGAGGCAGGCGGATCTCTGTGAGTTCGAGGCCAGCCTGGTCTCCAAAGCGAGTTCCAGGAAAGGCGCAAGCTACACCGAGAAACGCTGTCTCGAAAACAAACAAACAATCAAAAAAAGCTAGTGAGACTGTTTCAGAAACAAACAAACAAAAATAAAAGACAACACCACCACCACCACCACCCCCCCTCCCCGACACACACGGAAAGAAAACCTGCAATACACATCCTCTGAAAACTGGAGAGATGGCTGAGTGCAAGCGACACCCTCTTCTGGCCAGAACTAACCGTATGACTTGCAAAAATATTAACCTTTCTGCGTCTCGTTTTCTCTAATCTGTAGAATGAGTACAGGCCCAAACTCCCGGAGTGGTTATGAAAACACAGGGGACGGCCGGGGCAGTTCCGAAGCAAAAGTATCCCACTACTATTACTATTTTAAAAGCGTGTGTTGTGTGGGTGCGTGCACACGAATGCACCGTCCGTGGAGGCCTGGGGCTGGGGTTACAGCTCCGTGTGGGTGCTGGGATCCGAACCCCAGTCCTCCGGAAGAACAGAGCAAACTCTCAAGCACTCAGCCATCTCTCCCGCCTCCCAGGAACAATTAAAGCTGCCTTTACGCCCCGAACCAAAACAAGGTCCCAGCAGCGAGCGGCAGCGAATTACCCAGGGTTCCCCGGGGCCCCAGCGCCCCCGGAACCGCAGCTCCTCGAGCCTCACCTTCCCGCTGCCCGCGGGGCCCATAACTAGCTGCGCATACCGAGGCATGCCGGCTGCCCGGGCTCCCGGCCGCCTGCCACACTCCTCCTCCCTTCAGCCTTCGCGCGAGGCTCCCTGGGCTCCGGCGACACGGGCCCGAGCCAATGGCGACCCAGCTCACTTGATCGTCACCGCCTCCGGAACTACGGAGCGTCCCGAGAGCCCAATCCCAGGAGAAACGCGTACTGCGGGAAAACGAGAGGGCGGGGACTCGGGCTCGCGCGTGCGCAGAGAGAGCTGCGGGCGGCAGTCGGTTGGTCCAGCGGCGGAGGTGGTTACCTGGGTGATTGCGACTAACGCTCGGCGCCCCGGGGCGGGTGCAGGGGTTGTCGGGTTAGACTTGCCTATCCGCGGAGGGTCTGGAGTACTCAGGAGGGGGAGGCACCTTCTGCTTGAAGGGAGCGTGCGTGCGTGTGTGTGCGTGCGTGCGTGTCCGTCCCTGCCCTGACGCGTCCCTGTCGCCGAGAGATGCCGAGGAGCCGAAGCCCGGTCCCCTGAGGCCTCCTCCTCCCCGGGTCTAGCTCCAGGGTCTCGGGTCACCTTCGGCACCGTCCCGAAGCCGCTCGGGCGGGGTCGGAGGGTAGAGCCGGAGCCGGCGGCCTCACAGCGCGCGTGGCGCATGCGTGCCGACGGGATGCCGGGCCGTTGTCCCGGGGCCGCAGAGCTGCCCGCGTTGGCCAGGACGGAAGGCGGCGACGGGTGAGGCCCGGGGGAGAGGGAGGGAGGGAGGGAGGGATGGGCTCCGCTCGCCCCTGCAGCCCCAGGACCTAGCGGGAACCGAGGACCCAGCCTCTCCGGTCCACCACCCTCCACCCCGCCACCAGGCCAGTCCCTGCGACATTGGCCGCCTCTGTCCGACGGGGCTATGGCTCGCAAGCCGGTTGGTTGATCATGACTTGTTGTGCGGGTTGGTTTCCTGATACACACTCACGGAGCTCAGGCTGCCCTTGAACTCATCCTCACGCTCCATTACGGGGTGCTGGGATGGCTAGTGTGGACTATCACTCCTGGCCGGCCTGGCGGGTTTTAACTATTTGCTGGATGGTGAGGACAGTAGACTCCTGATGTCACTGCGCTAGAGGCCATGCTTCCCTGTCCGCTTCCTTGCTTAAAATCAAGAGCAGGATGACTGGGATCCACAACCATGGCTCTTGCTGAATCCATGGCCATGGAATACATATTTATTTATGTTTATTAAATACACACATACATATATATATGTGTGTATATACATATATATGTGTATATAT
Organism: Onychomys torridus; assembly: GCF_903995425.1. Lineage (NCBI taxonomy): Eukaryota > Metazoa > Chordata > Mammalia > Rodentia > Cricetidae > Onychomys > Onychomys torridus. The sequence goes on from NC_050464.1 coordinate 30,479,495, forward strand.
ATGTATGTATGTGTGTGTATGTATATATGTATATGTATATATGTTTGTTTGTTTGTTTTTCCGAGACAGGGTTTCTCTGTGTAGTTTTGGTGCCTGTCCTGGAGTTTGCTCAGTAGACCAGGCTGGCCTCGAACTCATAGAGTTCCGCCTGGCTCTGCCTCCGAGTGCTGGGATGAAAGGTGTGTGCCACCACCGCCCGGCTAAATACTTATATTAAATGTACATTTTATTGTACTGTATATTTGGTGCTAAGATTTCTTAAAGATGTGATGTCGGGTTCTTTCCTGTTCTTCACAACGCTTGGAGGCGTGCTGGTTCAGTGAACTCATCAGTTACTGAGAAGCTGCAGGAAGCAATTTAACTTTTTGAGAAAAGTAACAAGAACTACAAGATTGGAAACATTACAGGCCAGTTCTAGTTCAACTTGCCAGTTCCAGCACAAAATAATTACTCTTTTCAGTACTGAAAGTATTAAAGAACATGGGTAGTACAGGAACCAAACTACTCATTTGGTATCACTGTAAGAATTAGACTAAGGAGCTATGGAAATGAGGCCAACTTTTAACTGAATCTTTGCTAGTAGCGTATAGATGAGACTGAGGCTTTGGCTCAGTGGTAGAGCATTTGCCTAGCATCTGTGAGCCCTGGGTTCGATCCCATAGTAATACACTCACTTGCATAAAAATCTGACAGCCCACTTAGAGAAAGCTTAGAGCCAATCTTCTTGTAGCCAAATTGGAAAGAGAAAATTCGCAAGACATTGATGAAAACAGGAAAGGTCAACAGCATGTGGCGCTTGCCTCTGTCACTGGACATTAGGTTTTCACTGGCTGTCAAACCGCCAGATTGCGTAATTCTGCATGTTCTTTTCTAACAGGTCAGCTGGACATTTTTATCACCAGAATTCCAAAGGCACTGGGGAGCAGCATAAAGCAGGTAATGCATGTAGATTACAGATTTGAGAGAAGCCAGTTTCCTGTAACTGATTACACAATGGAGCTTGAACAATAGGCTCCAAGGGCTGTCAAGATGGACTGCCTGAGTTCAGTTCCCCCAGAACCCACATGGTAGAAGGAGCGAACTGACTCTCTGAAGTTGTTCTCTGGCTTCCTCACACTTGCCCATCTCTCCCTGCCTCACACATACACAAATGTAAAACAGACTTTATTAGATTGAACATGGATTTTTGTGCATGCTAAACAGCTCCTGAACTGTAGCCCTAACAAATAGACTTTAACATCCCTATTAAACTTGAAACTCTTTAAGAGAATTTCAAAGGTCAGTTCTTTTTTTGTAAGTACCAATGAATTCTAAAGAACTGTGTTCATTGGGGTTGGAGATTTAGCTCAGTGATAGAACCAAGGCCCTGGGTTCGATCCCCAGCTCCACAAAAAAAAAAAAAAAAAAAAAAAAAATGTGTTCAGAATTAGCATTGGTTGGAAAGCACAGGGCATACCTGTCATTTACACATGAGCTGAAGGAGAAAATCCTACATGAACAGCTTCAAAAACCATAAATTATTTCATAGGGAGCACTTTCAAAGTACTCTTTTCTGATGAAGTTAAGAGAAAACCATCAGCCTTCAAGGGCTCTTACTAATTTTGCAGGGGTAAGGGGAGGTAGTTTACTGGCCTTGGTGGCACAGGGGTGTGTGTAAGTAATGCCAGAGGACAACTCTGTGAAGTCCCCTCTCTCATTCCATTTTATATCCCAGGGATTTCACTCAGGTTGCCATCTTGCCAACCTGCATCTTGTTTTTCTTTGCACTAAACTGATGATGAGTGATTCTGAGCATTTTGCTTTGTTTTTGTTTTTTGAGACAGGGTTTCTTTGTGTAACAGCTCTGGCTGTCCTAGAACTCGCTCTGTAGACCAGGCTGGCCTCGAACTCAGAGATCTGCCTGCCTTTGCCTCCCAAGTGCTGGGATTAAAGGTGTGTGCCACCAGCTCTCAGCTTTTGAGCATCTTTTAATGTTTTTAGTGGTTATGTATTGACATCTTAGAGACATGTCAATTCCAGATGTTTGTGTGCTCTAAAAATAAAGAGCACATTACACGTCCCTCAAGTTTTAACTGTGATTTGAAATACTCCTATAACTGTTTCAGGATAATCACAAGTAGCCATAAATGTGTGTGTGTGCGCGTGCGTGCGTGCGTGCGTGCGTGCGTGCGTGTGTGTGAATGATTTTTGCCTCAGAAAGTCATGTCTTTGCCTACAGATAGAATCAAAGAGGGACACAGAATGTACTCACACATTGCCAAGCTGCAGGAGTTATGGAAAACTACTCAGATGCAAACAATTCATATCCCTAAATCAGTGGCAGATTCATCTTTTCTGAAGGTAAGACCAGAATTTAAAAATTGAGCTATAGTTGTCTGTGTGAGGGTCAGAGGACCAATTGTGGGAACCAGGACTCTTCTTCCAGTTAGGGAGCAGACTCAGGCTGTCAGGCTTGGCAGCAAGCCCTTCTACCAGCTAAGCCGTGTTGCCAGCCTCTGAAATGTTTCTGAAGGATGCTGAATATTAAACCCAGGGCCTTGTGCATGCTAAGCAAGTATTCTACTACCGAGCTACAGATCCAGTCTTGCGATTGAAAATAAACTACTTAGATAGAAGTTAAAGCCCAGCAGACTACCTGGTGTATCTAGTGTACTGTCAAGGAGTCCGTGAGTCCATGAAGGCAGCCTCCTGCAGAGCATGGTCGTGTAACACCGTGCAGCCTGTCTGCTTCCATTTTTCTTCTAGCTCTTTCTTTTGGATACTTGCCAAAGCCTAAGCATCCTTTCCCTGGCACTCTAGGCTCTCTCCCTGCTTCTCTGACCTCCATACCAACTTGAAAGGCATGACTCTCTCTCCATCTCCCTCTTCCTGGCAGCTGCCAGGATTTTCAGCTTATCTGGCTTATCGTATCTTCCCTCAAAACGTTAAAAAAAAAGCAATTGTCTTCAGACTTCAAAACCAAACAAAAGAATGGATGTGGTAACACAGGCCTTACCCAGCATTGGGAAAGGAGAGGCAGGTAGATTTCTCTGATTTTGAGACCAACCTGGTCTGCATAGAAAGTCTGAAGCCAGCCAGGGCTACATCATAAAATCCTGTTTCAACAACAGAGAAAAAACAAAACCCACCCACTCTAAAAACAGAGTCAGTCTGTAAATATGTTGGATAAATTCATGAATGACTACAAGGATTATAGATTCCCTGTCACAAGAGTTTTTTCCAGGCTTATGGTACTTCAGAGGTAATTCTATCAGGAAGCTGAAAGTACCAATCACTAAGGCATCCCAGAGATAAAAACCCAAACTCAGAGAGGTCAATCAAGGATTACAAAATGCAAGCAGGTAAAGAAAATAGCAATAAGGATTTTACAACTATTGATTTTCTTTTTTCTTTTCTTTTCTTTTTTTTTTTTTTTTTTTTTTTTGAGACAGTTTCTCTGTAGCTTTGGAACCTGTCCTGGAACTCTGTAGACCAGGCTACCCCTACCCTCGAACTCACAGAGATCCACCTACCCCTGCCTTCTGAGTGCTGAGATTAAAGGCATGTGCCACCACTGCCCAGCTAACAACTATCAATTTTTATTCTTTTTTTTTTTGTTATTGTTGTTTTTGTTTTTTCAAGACAGGGTTTCTCTGAAGCTTTGGAGCCTGTCCTGAACTAGCTCTGTAGACCCAGGCTGGCCTCGAACTCACAGAGATCCACCTGCCTCTGACTCCCGAGTGCTGGGATTAAAGACGTCCGCCACCGCCACCGCCACCACCACCCGGCCAATTTTTATTCTTTATTAGGAATCATACCTATGAGAGGTAAGCATGGTGGTGTGTGCCTGTAATTCCCAGCTACTGGGGAGGTGGAGGCAGGAGGGTGGTTTGAGCCCAGGAGTTTGATACAAGCCAGAGTAACAGAGTGATACTTTGTTCAAAGAAGCAAACGAGTCTAAGGGTGTGGTGGCTCATGGCTATAATCTTAGCACCTGGGAAGGACAGACAGGGAGATCAGGAATTGTGGCCAGCCTTAGGTTTCATGGTTTGAGGCCAGCCTCATCTACAGGAGACCTTGTCTCAACAACCAACCAACAAAACTTCCCATAGCTGCTTGAAGTCTCCTTTCTAGAGTAATGTAGATTCTATGAATTAAGGCTAATAAAGTTTTCTGTAAACTGGTAGGTTCTTCTGGCCAACATTCCTACTCTTCTTTGGATTACTGACTTATTCAATAATGTAAATTCTATGTGTATATATACATATATGAATAACTGAGTCATGCACTTTGGGGGGGGGGGTGAGACAGGGTTTCTCTGTGTAGCCTTGGCTGTCCTTGAGCTCTCTTTAAACTTACAGAGATCTGCCTGCCTCTGCTTCCCAAGGGCTGGGGTTAAAGGTGCGCTCCACCACTGCCCGGCTGAGTCATGCATCTTAAGGAAGGATGTATTTCTTTTAAAAAGGAAATACACTCAGTCAAAATTAGGATTAAAAAGAACCTGGTATGGTGGCACACACCTGTAATCCCAGTCTTTAGGAGATGGAGGCAGGAGGACCAGAAATTGAAGGTCATTCTCAGGTACATATCAAGGTCACGGCCAGCCTAGAATGTATGAAACCCTATTTAAAAAAAAAAAAAATAGGGGCTAAAGAGATGGTTGAGTGGTTAAGACACACTGCTCTTGCAGAGGACTAGAGTTCATTTCCTAGCACCTATGTCTAGGCTCCAGGGGCCTGGACACCCTTTTCTGCATTCTGTGGGCACCTGCACGTGTGTACATACATACCCATACATAGACACGTAATTTTTAAAAACTTAAGTTGGAAACTAGCTTACTATATGCTCCACAGAGGCAGCAGATTCTTTAGTTGAGACCTAGCACACTAAGCTGCTTTCAGGTACCATCTTATCCCTCACAAACCATAGTAAGATGGGCAAGGGCCTAGGAGAAGGCTCAGCTGGGAGAGGTGCTTGTCACAGCCTGGACCTGGGCTGGATTCCTGGGATCCGCATGGTAGAAGGAGACAGCCAATAGCTGCAGGTCGTTCCCTGACCCTGCCCTCAGCCCCTCCCCCATGCACACTAAATTAAATAGATACATGGATAAATAAGGTTAAAAGGGCAAAATGTCCAACTTGAGAAGGTAGATGGGGTACTAAAGCTTGTGGACAGAGTAGAGACCCTCCTTCCTAGTTCTAACTTCTTCCCTCATGGAATATGTTCCTTTGGTTCTCAAGCTGGAAGGATATTTGAATTACTGTGGAGTGGCAGCCAGAGCCATGTGCATGTGTAGTAAGTGGTCATTTCCTTCTCCTTTGGCCAAGTTGAGTTAGCTGGATTTGCTTGTAAAAACCACAGAGATGAGGTGGGACAGCCTTCAACATCCATCCTTGCAAGGAGGTCTCTGTGACCACCAAGGCCAGCAGAGTGTCAGTCTGTGAGAGAGAAGGCAGATAAGTTGTGTTCAACACAACTCAGAGGCTGGTGTTGGGTCACATTTCAAGAGTCTGACCTCAAGTAGTTTATTTTAGGCCATATGTAAGCACAGCACAATTTGGGGAAAAGTTTCCTGGTATAATTAACTCGATCCCATGTGCACAACAGCGCTAACAATGACTACATCAAAACTCTTTGTAAAGTACAACATAAGTACTACAGATGAACTGAGGAAGGAAGCTCAGGGTTCCTTCCTTGATAAGGGTCTGGGGGAGGATTTGGTGTTGCCTGGCTACACAGTGCAAAGGTCACTAGGCTGTGAGTCACAGGTTATAAATCTGCCTTAGGAGAGATGGCCCGGTGTGCTTCGCATCCCTGGTTGTAGTGTTCTTCTGTGAGCACAAGGACCCACATGCCTTCTGCACTGCAGCAGCCAGTGGACCCCTCATTCTGTCTTCCAGCACCCAGACCTCACCTCAGGCCAGAAGCGCTACCTGTGCAGCATTGCTAAGATCTGCAGCTCCAGCTATGTGAGGACCTTGATGAAGAGGCAGTATATGCACATGCTTCACCGCGGCTCACAAAAGCCAGGCAGGTGCACCTCCCCTTGGTCTCTTGTGAGTTCTTTGAGAAGTGCGGGGTCAGCTAACAGGGGATTTCTGTGACAGGTGTCCTCGCTCCTCACAGGAGCCACATCAGCTCTCGCTACTCACAGAAACAGCATTCCCCCTGCACTGCATGGCGACACCATCTGGACAGAGGAGACGCTCTGAGCATGGCAGCTGCAACACCTGAAATGATCATACATTCCCTTTGGCGACCACCGAGACACAAAGAAGGGTCTGTTTCTTGAGTTTAAGGGAAAAAGTGTACCCAGTTCTGACAGAAGGGGATCCTCCCGAGATTAGAACTCCCATTTCCTGTCTGTTTACTCTGCTAAACTCAGGGGAGGCAGGCCACTTCCTCTTTATTGAGATGAGTGGGATATGACACTTCAGGGAGGTCGAGGTCTCTGTGCCATGACATATAACCTAGGTATGCCTCAAACTCATGGCGGTCCTCTTGCCTCGGCTCCCCACATGCTAGAAGTACAGGTGTGCCATCACACCCAGCCACACCAGTCTTCTTCACCATATACTTTGTGGATTTGCAAACATCTTTTGATCAGGGCAAGATGGTTCAGCAGGTAGAAGCATTTGCTATGCTAGCCAAACTGCCTGTGTTTGATCCCTAGAACCCGGGTAGGAAGAAGGAAGATACCCCAAAGCTGTCCGCTGACTGGAGGTCAGCACTGCAGCACACACACCCATATTCAACACACTGTAAATAATTTTAAAAAATTCTGGGGCTGGAGAGATGGCTCAGAGGTGAAGAGCATTGGCTGCTCTTCCAGAGGTCCTGAGTTCAATTCCCAGCCACCACATGGTGGCTCACAACCATCTGTAATGAGATCTGGCGCCCTCTTCTGGCCTGCAGGCACACATGCAGACAATACTGTATACATAAGAAATGAATGATGCAGTCCTCCAGAAGCCGCATGTGGTGCTCCTGCAAAGGGAGGAGGGAAGTGCTGTCAGCGGCGGAGTGGCCTAAGCCTGGACTCTGGGTACGTGGGAGGATCAGGAGTTTAAAGGCATCTTGGTGTACTGAGTGAATTTGAGGCAAGCCTGGGCTGCATGAGACTGTCTCAAAAAACAGCACACAACAGAAGCTTCAGTATCCAAACTGTGATAATAGTGCTGCATCTCAGGGCTAATAATCACAGGACACTGGGGAATGAAGGGTCTTTGGTGATGCCAGCAGCTAGATCTTCTGTTTTGAGTTCCATAGCTGTGTTCACTCTGCTGTCTCCAATTAAAATATTTCCCTTTGTCACAGGTTAAAAAGTGGATATGTGTCGAAACCAAGATGTAAGTCACTGAAGAGTTTTAGGAGACCAGGCAGACTGCTCTTGCTACCAGGTAAATGTGGAATTAAGCAGGTGCGCAGCGAGATGGGACACACTACAGTCACACTGAACCGACTTCCAACGAGAAGATCTTTTGTTTTGAAACAAGGTCTCAGCAGCCCGCTGCTGATCATATTGGGCAGTTCCAGGCCTGCTTGATTTTTGCTTTAAAATTCAATAATACATGTCTTGAGCATTTTTGTGTGTGTTACAAGTAAAAAACTAACCATGATGGCACATAGCATACGTTCTGGCACAGAAGCAGGGAACCTCTGAGCTTCAGGGCAGCCTGGTCTACATAAATTCATCAGAGCTACACAGTAATACCCTATCTCAAAAACCAAACCAAAACAACTAAATGTGAAATAGTTTATGCTTCTATTTAAAAGAATTCACTACTTTGTGGGTAGTCAGTGGTGGTGCACACCTGTAATCCCAGCACTCAGGAGACAGGCAGGTGGATCTCTGTGAGTTTGAGGCCAGCCTGGTCTACAGAGTTGAGTTTCAGCACAGCCAGGGCTGCACAGAGGAACCCTGCTTTGAAAAACCCGGGGAAAAGAAGGCACTACTCAAGAGAGTCAAGCTGTCCTTTTTCCTGTGCTGGCTACGCTCTTCACATGGACCTGCACCCTAGTCCTTCAGAGTTCGGTGGTGGTTTTGTTTTCAACAGGGTTTCTCTCTAGCACAGACTAACCCTGAATTTGGGATCTTTCTAGCTCAGCCTCTCAAGTGCTGGGATTATAGGCCTGTCCATTACACCAGCTTTGGAAGTATTTTTTAGATGCCTGCCTCGTGTGTGCAAAGCCCTATCCCAAGGCATACGGGAAAGGGCAGGGAGAGGGTTAAGTCCCCTCTAAAAGGCTAGGGAGATTCCAGTAGAGGAAACACTGCCAAGCCCCTCAAGCCATGAGAAAGAACTGAAGGAATATGGAGACACTGAAGAGTAACTGACCACTTTAACTCGTAACTCCCCCAACCAGAAGACTTTTCAAACCAGTGGGAGTACAGACTAAGTGTGCTAGGCAGTAGGTGCTTCGATACAATGCTGTGGCTACTGTAAGAGTCGGGGCAAGGAGGAGGGTGACTGAGTGGAAAACAGTAGGGATTTGTCTTTGCTGGAAGCTGGGTCATTTCAAAGGCAGTGCTTAGAATTTTATATCCAGCCATGTATGTTGGCACACACCTTTTCTTTTATAATTTATTTACTTTTACTTCATGTGCATTTGTGTTTTGCCTGCATGAATGTTTGTGTTGGATCCCCTGAAATTGGAGTCACAGGCAGTTATGAACTGCCGTATGTGTGCTGGGCTTTGAACCCTGGTCCTCTGGAAGAATAGCCAGCACTCTTATCCACTGAGCCAACTCTCCAGCCCTGTGGCATACACCTTTAATCCCAGCACTGGGGTGCAAAGGCAGGTGGATCTCTGTGAGTTGGGGGCCAGCTTGGTATGACATCAAGTTAAAGGCCAGCCAGAGCAACAAAGACCTTGTCTCAAAAAATAAGTAAATGAGGCTGGAGAGAAGACTCAGCATTTAAGAGCACACTAGCTGCTCTTCCAAAGGACCTGCAATTCCCAGCACCCACCACTCCAGTTCCAGGAGACCCGATGCCCTCTCTGCCCTCTGTGGGCACACACACAGTACATAGACAGACATGCAGGCAAACATCCATACACACATAATAAAAACTTTATTTTGAAAACACACTATAAACACTTATCTTCCCTTCCGTTTCTTTAGATGATTCTCAACCATGCATGAATGAAGATACAAAGGAGGAAGACCTCCTGAATAAGTGTATGCAGTCCATGTCCATTCAGGAGCCGGGCACAGCTCACCTCAACTCGACAGGCTCCACACCAACTTCAGCCATCAGCTAACATCCAGATGCTGAGCCAGAGGTGGACGGGGAAGAGTTGTGAGCCATGGATGGGGCAGTGCTAGTCACCAGTATGTCATTTGGGTTGTTGAGAAATTTATACCCACCGTCTTCATCCAGTATACTTCTGTGTACCAATGATAGCTGTGTACTGTATGCAGCTTGTTTCTAGCTGGGGACAATGAAAACTTTACTTGCCAATAAAACTGAATTTTTAAAAATGTATTTTATGTGCACTGGCGTTTTGCCTGCAGGTGTGTCTGTGCAAAGGCACTGTAACTCCTAGAGTTACAAACAGTAGTGAGCCACCATGTGGATACTGGAAATTGAACCCTGGTCCTCCGGAAGAATAGTGCTCTTAACCTCTGAGCCATCTCTCCAGCCCCATCCCGGTTTTGTGTTTTTTTTTTTTTTTTTTTTTTTTTTTTTTTTTTTTTGGTGGTTTGTGGTTTTCTTAGGACAGGGTTTCTCTGTGTAGCTCTGACTGTCCTGGAACTCACTCTGTAGACCAGGCTAGCCTCTCTGCTTTTGCCTCCCAAGTGCAGGGATTAAAGACAAACCACCACCAGGCATGGCGTACAACTCTTAAGAGAGCTATCTGCCTCTGTCTCTTGAATGCTTGAATGCTGGGATTTCAAGTCTGTGGTTTTTAAATTAAACACAGGTTTTCCAGAAAGTCTAAATTTATTACCAGAGAAGAGAAAACATACACAGAAATTCTGGATTCTTTCTCTTCATGCACTAGTTTTGTAATGAAGTCCAAATATCAAGAAGGAAGATATTTACAAAGATACATTTTTCTAACATGGCCCTGTACTGTATGGTGGACTTCTTGTCATAGAAATCATATACTGCAAACTAAGTATATTCTTAGAGTTTACAAGAAGCTTAGAGCAACCATGTATTAAACAGAGAAGACTTTTTAGTGCAAAATATTATAAAAGTGATACAACTGTGTGCCTCGTAAGTGTTTAATTGATTGAACAAGGAAATGAAAAAACAAAACAAATGGTGAAGACAAGCCTGGCTCTAGGACTTTTTGTATTCAATTCGTTCTACTTTCACATCCTCTCCAATGAGCTGATAGACGTATGTGACCACCGTGGAAGCCTGGATATCCATCAGCACAAACGACGGAATGATATTTCTGGAAGAAAAATAAACAATGTCAGTGTTTCCTACTGAAGCAACAGCACTGCAAATTTTAATTCAAGGTATTGAACTCAAGAAGAAATCTGATTGTTACCTGCACACTGAAAAGAACAACAGTAGCTGGGTGGTGGTGGCGCACTCAAGAGGCAGAGGCAGGTGGATCTCTGTATGTTTGAAGCCTGCCTGGTCTACAGAGTGAGTTCTAGGGCAGCCAAGGCTATTATACAGAGAAACCCTGTCTCAAAAAAGAAGCGAATCATAAAAAAGTATTGCTGACATAAAGATTTACCTGTTTATTGTATGTTTTTTGTTTTGTTTTGTTTTTTTAAAGATTTTATTATGTATACAGTGTTCTGTCTGCTTGTATGCCTGCAGTCAGAATATGGCACCAGATCTCATTATAAATGGTTGTCAGCTACCATATGGGTGCTGAGAATTAAACTGGAAGAGGAACCAGTGCTCTTAACCTCTGAGCCATCTCTCCAGCCCCTATTGTATGGTTTTGTGTTTGTTTTTGTTTTTTTGAGACAGGGTTTCTCTGTAGCTTTGGAGGCTGTCCTGGAACTTGCTTTGTAGACCAGGCTGGTCTCCAACTCACAGAGATCCACCTGCCTCTGCCTCCCGAGTGCTGGGATTACAGGCATGTGCCACCACCGCCCAGCTATTGTATGTGTTTTTAAACAGGGTCTCACTATGTAGCCCTGGCTGGCTTTGAACTCACAGAGGTCCGCCTGCCTCTGCCTCCAAAGAGCTGGGTAAAGGTGTGCACCACCACATATGCACTTATTTAAATGTTTATTTTTCTTTATGAAACATCACACATGCAATCACTACCTTTTCTAAAGCTCTACATGCTAAGTTGTGGTACTTACGTTTCCAAGGCATTATATGCTCCAGTGGCAGAACCTGGGTTAATGTAGAACTTATTTTCATGTTCAAATGCTTCAAATTTGTGTGTATGTCCTGAGATAAGAATGTCCACATCAAACTGCCTCTGCAGCAGGGCTAAGCTAGCCATGTCGCCCCACGGAATAACTTGATGTCCATGGATCAGACCGATCTTGAACTGCCCCACAGTCACAACCTTCTGTTCCGGATAATTGAGATTCTGATATAGAAAAAGAGACATAAATAAAATACACATTTCAGATAGAATGGAACTCACTCCATTTGTTTAACTAGTCAACCTCATACAGCCATCATCAGACAGCACCCTACAACAAATACATTTATAAAAAGTTTCTCGCCGGGTGGTGGTGCACACGCCTTTAATCCCAGCAGTCGGGAGGCAGAGCCAGGCGGATCTCTGAGTTCGAGGCCAGCCTGGTCTACAGAGTGAGTTCCAGGAAAGGCACAAAGCCACACAGGGAAACCCTGTCTCGAAAAACCAAAACCCCCCCAAAAAAATAAAAATAAAAAGTTTCTCCTCAGCCTGTAATACTGCAATGGTTTTTAAAACCCAATTCAGGGCCGGAGATGGCTCAGAGGTTAAGAGCACTGGCTGCTCTTCCAGAGGTCCTGAGTTCAATTCCTGGCAACCACAGGGTGGCTCACAGCCATCTGTAATGAGATCTGGCGCCCTCTTCTGGCATGCAGGGATACATGCAGGCAGAACACTGTACATAATAAAACTTGAGAAAAACAAAACATTTAGCCAATGTAAACTGGGAGCTGCCAAGCAACCACTTTATTGAGTTAATCTCTATAGAATATAGGTTCTTTAGGGCACGCTGTAAAGAATAATTATTCGTGGGCTGGTGAGATAGCCCAGCAGGTACAGGTGCTTGCCCCCTCCCTGGATCCCACATGGTGAAGAGGGAACTGACTTCACAAGCTGGTGTCCTTTGACCTCCAAACAAGGACTACGGCACACGTGCATACATGCACACACAAATACTCTAATGAAAAATTTAGGGAGTAATGATTCCCAAACTTGTGATTTTTCACAACCTAAGGCACATAACCTATAAGCTGGGATTTAGTTAAATTATATCCCAGGTTTAATAGTTACAATACCCATTTTATGGATGAGGAAACTAAGGCACAAAGCTGAAGTAACTTGCCCAAGGTTACAAGCCAAATAAGTTGGCTGAGGTGACATCCAAACCCTGGCTACATGGCTCTAGAGTTTGGGCACATAGCAAGCTAGAAATGAAACTTAGCCTTGCTAAAACTGCCTTTAACACAAATAGAGAAGTCTTACATTTTCCAAAACACTGGACCTATACGTTCATCAACAAGTAGGCTATTCTTACATCTCCCTAGTTTTTCATCACCATGCCACCTTCACAGTCTACCCCAAATCTTTTGTTTGTTTGTTTTTTGAGACAGGGTTTCTCTGTGTAGCTTTGCGCCTTTCCTGGAACTCACTGAAATCCGCCTGGCTCTGCCTCCGGAGTGCTGGAATTAAAGACGTGCGCCACCACCGCCCTTGATAATCTTAATTTTATTCCCCCTCCTGACAGGGTCCAGGAATTCACCTTGTATCTTCAGGCCACACATATAAGGTACGCAGGAATGAAACAGAAAGGAATTTGCTGTTTAGACCTGGCTCTTATCCCTAACCCCTTTTTATATATATGCAAGTGTCCCCGAATCTGAGAATGCCTAAGTCCAGAATGCTTCTGACTGAAAACTAATGGATACTTCATTTGTAATTTTATACTTGGGTGACAAATAGTTGTGATGGTGAGGATTGAACCCAGGAATCATGGACACTTAGACAAGAGTTCGGCCACCAAACATTTTCAAAGGAGACGGAACGGCAGTGGAACACTGAGTCTAAAGGACACAGTTTGTGCAAAGCAGCGAGAAAGGGGCACAGAGGGGAGAAAAAGGAAATGGCACCTCATCGAAGTCTCCTCTTACGATGTGGACGTCACCAGCCAGAGTCTTGAGATAGTCATAACTCTCCTTGGTGCAAAGGTTTCCGGTGCAGAGAATGTGCTGGATTTTCCCTGGCACCAGGAGCTTTTTGAATTTAGCCGGCAGGCTGTTGCAGCGGTGTGGGATGTGCAGATCTCCTAAGACCAACACCAACTTTTGGGGGTCGGAGTGAAGCAAGCACAGCGTTAGACACAATGGCAGACAACGTGGCCCTCCCACAGTCACCCTTTAAACTCGCTAGTGATTCCAAGAACCCAACAGAGCAGGAGTTACCAACACCTTTCCTGTCCTAAGTCAACAAACACGTGGTACCATACCTGTTCTAAGCTAATCCTATCTGGGACATCAAAAGTTGTGCTTTTATTTATTTATTTATTTATTTTTGGTTTTTCGAGACAGGGTTTCTCTGTGTAGCTTTGCGTCTTTCCTGGAACTTGCTTTGTAGACCAGGCTGGCCTCGAACTCACAGAGATACGCCTGCCTCAGCCTCCCGAGTGCTGGGATTAAAGGCATGCGCAACCAACGCCCAGCTAAGTTGTGCTATTTTATTTACCAATAAAAAATAGAATAAAATCAAGTTTTCTAAAATGTTTCACTAACCAAGTATGAGAGCACACACCTGCAATCCCAGCACTAGGGGGGCAGAGGCAAGAGACCACGGCAAGTTCAAGGCCTGCCTAGTTACAGAGTGAGTTCTAGGTCAGCCACAGTCACACAGGGAGATACTGTCTCAGAAAAAGTAAAAAGTAAAAGACTGAGTTAGAAACCTATAAATTATACTGAATAAATGAAAACTGCAAACTGAACAATATACTGCTGGAATCTATAGCATCTAATAGTTTTGAAGAATGGCACAGTAATCCTTTCTACAACTGTAATATAAAACTTATTTAATAACTGCAAAAACATTGTTCAAGTTGAAATTACAGAAATGAAATAATATGGCCCTAGAGAGATGGGTTAGATAGTAAGAGCACTGGCAGTTCTTGCTGAGGTCCCAGGTTCAATTCCCAGCACCCACAAGGCAGCTCAGAACCATCTCATTCCAGGTCTAGTGGATCTGATGCCCTTTTCTGACCTCCTCAGGTACTGCACTGGCTGGTGTGATTAGATACATGCAGGCAAAACTTTTTTTGATTGAATGATAGGACTGGGCCATGGTGGCGCACACCTTTGATCCTAGCACTTAGGAGGCAGAAGCAGGTACGTCTACATGAGTTTGAAGACAACCTCGTCTACAAAGTAAGCTTCAGGCCAGCCAAAGAAAGAGGAGAGGGAGGGAGAGGGAGGGAGAGAGGAGAGAGGAAGGAAGGGAGGGAGGGAGGGTGAGAATATATAAGATGTGGTAGTTCATGCTTATAAGTCCAGCATCCAGGAGGCTGACACAGGAGGACTGCTAGTTCTAAGCCAGCCAATGATGCAAAGTGAAACTATCACACACACAAAAAAAATATGCATACATACATGTATATGTATGTATATAAATATAAAATTGAAATAGGGGAGAAGTTAATTTTATAGTTTGTGCTAAGAACTCTTTGGAGAACATTAGCCAAAATTAACTGGTTCTGTTACTTCAAACTCTTAGCAGTATGTTCCAGGGCACAAAGGCCTATGCTTTGGAGTCTCCAGATGCATGTGCATCTGTTTATTAGTTCTGCTGTCTTCTCTTTCTTTCACTAGAAACCCCGCTGTCATAGTTGTATTACCTGGATAAAACTGCTTCTTCCACCCTCTCAGTATAGTTTGTAAGATAAAAAAAATAACCCTTTCACAATCATTTATGTGCACTAGGGATGTAAAATAAAAACCCAGATAACTGAGTGATGACTTCGTTTAGAGTTGCCACAAAGTCTCAGATGGCAAAAATAAAATCTGCTCTGAATATCAAAGAATTAAAAAGCCAAGCCTAAGATAGGCATGGCAGCTCACTCCTTTAATTCAAGCACCAAGAAGGAGGAGGAAGCAGGTGATGTCTGTGTGTTCAAGGCCAGCCTGGTCTACATAGCAAGTTCTAGACCAGCCAAAGCTACACAGTGAAATCCTGTCCAAAAGGGAGGAGGGGCAATCCTATGTAATTTTAAATTGAAAAATTTCAAGATTGAACAATACAAACTGACAGTATTGTTTAAAAGTTCATTTAAAAATACCACACGCTCCCCGAGAGCATCAGAAGAGATTTTCCATGTTGAATAGTATGGGCACACCTTACAGGATCTTCCTCATACAGATGGTCCATTCATCAGTGCACACACTCTAACTGCTTTGCAAGGCATGACTATCCCTGAACAGTATCAAAGAAAGCACTACATGTTTAATATGATAAAACTAATACTTCTGCCACCACAATGTTAAAATTAATTTAAACTGTTAATTTGGCAGCTGGAGAGTGGTTCAGTGATTAAGACCTGGGTTCAATTCCCAGCACCCACATGGTGGCTCACAACTGTCTGTAACTCCAGTTCCAAGGCACCTGATACCCTCTTCTGGCTTTGGAGGGTACTAGGCACACAGGTGCACAGACACATGCAGACAAAACACATCTACATAAAGTCACTAAATTTTTAAAAAAATAATTAAAATTTAAAATAAAAAAACAAAATGTATGAAATAAGTGATTACTAAAACAAGTGTGATTCATCTGGCAACAAAAATCAAAATGACTGTAAAGAAAAGAAACTTATCAGGACAGACTGGCTGAAGTCACAGGTGCTCACAAAATGAGCACACTTTGGGGAAAACCTTGGGAAGCGAAAACAACTACAAAGTATCCACCCTCAATCAACAGACAAGTACCTTGACATAGAACAATCTTCATTTTAGAGGGGGATTCCTTCAGATTTGGATTGATGAACAGAGTTACTGTGGGGTGCTGAAAAACATTTTCTATATTACAAGGAAGAACTCTGAACTCCTAAGAGGGTATATGTCTAAAACAGGCTGCAAGTCTCTGGGACTAAGAATGGGCTGTTCAGTCAGAAAGTACCAGATTGAGCATCAGTGAGACACAGTACTGTATCATGCCTGAAGCTACCTGTTCTAGGAGGTGCCATCAATATCCACATGTGAAAGCTGCCACTGGATGAAGGGCCACACAGGAACTATCAAGGACTCGCGGTAGGACAGAACCCTATGGTTTTCTGCTGGTGACCGAGTTATGAGAAATCCATGACACAGCACATCACAGTGCCCCTGCCTGAGTTCCACGGTGATAAACCAGGTGAGACAAACAGGAGAGGCAGCAAAGGGTCCGGAAATGGCAGTCTTGTTACAACCCAAACAAAGCATGGGGATTGGGTCACTTCCTACTTGAGAGATCAGTTATCAGCCACCCAACCACCATTGTTAGTAGGAGCGGAGGAGAAAAGAAACTTACTCTGTGCCCAGCCTTAGTGGAATGAAGAAGTTGATTGCAGACAGGGGAATGAAAAAAAAAAAAGGGTGAAACATGACTAGTGTTAAAAGAAAGCAACAAAAGTTAAATAAAAGAAAAAAAAAACATCAAATTATGCAAAATTTGTTAATGATTTCTGAATGTTATGGAAGGAAATGTTAAAAATCAGCTGTGCTGAAAATAATTCCAAAAGAATGACTCGCTTTACTTCTAAACATAGCACAAACACCCACACACAGCAAATTCGACTTGCCAATGTCATTCTACATTTTTTAATCTGTCTTTCCAAATTGATCTCTGTCCCTTTATTTCTCATCTGGTTTACTTTTTGTAAGATCAGATATTTATCATTTGAAGAATTCATCGGGAATAGGTTAAGGTTAACCTTTTCTGGTTCCTCGGGTCATGTTGCTGGAGTACGATAGCTTTAATTTTTTTTTTTTTAATGTTTGAGGTTCATGTAGTGAAAAACCATGCTCCATGGGGAAGTTATTATTTGCTATAAAGGACATTACTAATACGAGTACATAATCTAGTGATGAAAATGTTAAAGAAAGATCAAGTCAATAAAAACCAACACACACCAAGTGTGGCTGGCACATTCCTTTGGTGCCAGCACTGGGGAGACAGGGGCAGACAAATCTCTGTGAATTCCAGGCCAGCTAGGGGCTACATCGTAATAGCCTGACTTAGGCTTCAAGAGCTGGCTCAGTAGTTAAAAGCACTTGCTGATCTTGCAAAGGACCTGGGTTTGGTTTCCAGTACCCACATGGCATCTCACAATTGCCTGTAACTCCAGTTCTGGGGATCCCAAGCCCTCTGGCTTCCAATGGCACCCGTGCTTGGGTGGTGCACATCAACGCATGCAGACACACACATACGCAAAAAAAAAAAAAGAAATAAATTTTTAAAAGAAATGCGATGAATAGGCAGCGACCCTTAAACATGTGTTCACTTCTCAAAATGACTTCAGAAACATGGATCACGACAGCTAATTCTTCTCCCCTGGAAGTGTCTCCAAATTGCCATAAAGTAACTAACTAGTCTACTTTAAAATGGAGTCTATTTAGAAGCAAAGAATCCAGTGAATTTAAGCATACATCTTGGGAATGCTTATAAACTACCTTTTCAAAGGTCGTTGGAACAAGAATACTCCCTGTAAAAAACGCAACGCGTGCTCATCTGCCAGAGAGGTGCCTTCGCTTCATCAGCACAAACAGCAGAGCTCCACAGAAACCCTCTACCAACTTTAGAGAGCAAAGGACACCTTAAAAAGTCTGATTACAGGGCGGGCCGTGTCTGCTCCCCAGATTTCATACAGCAAGGTCGTAGGGGCAGCAATCGGGGGGGGGGGGGGGGAGGCGCAAAGGCCTGATGCAGACAAGGGGGAGGCTAAAGCTCTCCACATCGCACGCGCATCTTCTCAGGCTTCAAACGATCCCCCCGAGTTCGCTCTAAGGGGTCGCAGCAGCCACAGCAGAGCCACAAGCTCTCCCCTTCCGGCGGGTCCCGGCCCGGAGCGGCTACTTCTCGTTCTGCACCGAGGCCGGCTGTCCCCAGCTAAGCCCCGGAGAAGCAGGAGGGAGAAGTCCGGCCACACTGCCGGCCCGAGGCCTCCCCCGCGGCGGCCACAGCCAGCCGATCTCGTGACAGGACGAGAGGCCCGGGTCCTCCCCGCACGCCCTCGGCCCGCCGCGATCCTCCCCTCCCTCCGCCGCGGCCTTGCAGGCTCGCGCCGCGCCCGCCCCAGCCTCCCGGAGCGTCCCCGTCCCCGCCGCCGCAGCCTCCTTGGCCCGACCCGGGTCGCCGCGCCGCCGCCGCCGCCGCCGCTGCGGTGCTCACCATCCTGTCACCGGGCTTCGTTCAGTCACCACGAACGCCGCCGCCCTCTTCCTCGGACTCCCCCAGCGGACCCGCCCCCTTCTCCCGCCACCAATAAGACGCGGAGTTTGCCAGGGGCTGTGCTACGGGGGCCCGTAAGGGCCTCTCCGCGTCAGAACGCGAAACGGCGCTGGGAGGAAGTCAAGGCAGGTGGGGCAGGGTAGAGGGGCCGCGGTCGTGGCGGAAAGGGCGGTAACATCCGGGTACGTGCGGCGGGCGCGCTTCCGTCCGCCATGCCTGCTCTCCCGGTCGCCATGCTGAAGTGCGAGATGACGGGCGGCCAGGTGAAAGGTGGAGCGGCCATGCTGGCTTTGCGACGTGGCGGAGGGAGAGCCTGACGTCTGGCGCGTGGCCCCATGGTGCTCTTAGGCTTCCTCTGCGGTTCTCCGCCAGGACCGAGGACGCAGAGCCTGGCCACAGCGCCCCCCGCACCACGAGGGCCCTGCTGGGCTTCGAATAGCGCGACAGTCCCTTTTTCTTTAGTGATGTCTAGACATTTGGGGACCGAGAAGTGAATTGTTCGCACTTCCGGCCTTAAGCTAGGGTTGATGAGGGCTAATGTGGGGAGAAGTTGAGAGCCAAGTACCACTTGACCAGCAAGAGTATTTTTGAGCCCGGGGAAAAGGACCCGATTTTGTTTGTTTTTTGTTTTTCGAGACAGGGTTTCTCCATGTAGCTTTGGAGCCTGCCCTGGATCTCACTCTGTAGACCAGATCTCACTCTGTACCCCAGGCTGGCCTCGAACTCACAGAGATCCGCCTGGCTCTGCCTCCCGAGTGCTGAGATTAAAGGCGTGCGCCACCAACGCCCGGCTCAAGGACCTGATTTTTATTGGAGATCCTGCCGGAGAAATTTGGTTGTTGGTTTTTTAATATATGATCTAGATCAAGCTACCATGTCACTTTGAAGCTCAGTTTCCTCAATTGGAAAATGCGACTCATATTAACACCTTCCCTAGGCGATGGTGGTGGCACACGCCTTTAATCCCAGAACTCAGGAGGCAGAGGCAGGTGGATCTCTGTGAGTTCGAGGCTAGCCAGGTCTACAGAGCGAGATCCAGGACAGGCACCAAAGCTACACAGAGAAACCCTGTCTCAAAAAACAAACGAAAAAGAAAAAGAAATACATGAATTGAACTCAGTAATTAGAAGGACGATGTGGGGGAACTACATTGTACATAGCCTTATAAAAGGGAATGACTGGGCTCGAGAACAGGGTTCCTGGGTAGACAGACAGCTTGCCTGGCATGTATAAGACCCTGGGTTCCATCCCCCTGCAGAGGGTGGGAGAACCCAAAAGGAAAATGAATGAAAGCATTAGCATGGAAATTGGCTTGCAGGGGAAATAATTTTGTTGAATATTATATCACTGCAGATTTATTGAGTTCTTACTATGTGCATTAAGGGTATTTATTATAAGGTAAATTAATCTATAAAATACCATATAGATCAGCTGACTAATTTAACTCTCAGGTGTATCCTGAGCTTTGTTCTACCCTAAACCTAAAAGTCAAATGCCATCACTTAATGGGAAATTGTTAAGACATAGTCAGAAAAAGGGGATTTCAAACCACTTAATGGCATCACATACACTTGGCCACTTTATGCTGAATTCATCTCATGCTGATGAACCTTGCTAGGACTTGACACAGCATCAAAGTTAAGATCATTATGGTCTAACCTGAACATAGTGGAGGCCAACATGCTGAATGTTGTTACGGTCTATATAGCCCTCAAGTCAAAGGGAGTGGTAACCAGTTACTTTCCAGCTTTTTGCCCAAGATCAAGCTCAGAGTGAATGGTAGAGCCATGCTGAAGCCTTCAACTTAGGGTAGGATGGTTGCCCACAATTTCCAGATAACTAGTACTTTGGTTGGTGAAAAGCCCCTGTTTCCGCCTCTGGGAATCTTACCCACAGGGTGATAACAAAGAGCTCAGCTATAGAACCAATTGAAGAGTTTGGCCAATATGATTAAGTTGTTCAGTTGATCCCGCTGCTTTTTCCAGTTTTTCCTTCGAGTCCTGTGCGTACAGAAGTAGTCATGCAATTATTCTTACTGCTAGAAAGAATATAAACAGCACCTTTCTTTTCCTCCGTAGTATTTGGGAAAGCAGTACAGACCTTATCACGAGTGAGTGATGACCTGTGGCTAGACCCATCTGAAAAAGGTGTAAGTAAGTCCAGTTAAAAAGCAAGGTGTGATGGCACAGGCCGTAATCCCAGCACCTGAGTGGCAGAGCTCAGCCAGCTACACAGTGAGTTTGAGACCAGTTTGCACTATGAGAACCTATCTTCCAAGCCAAAATAAATTTAAAAAGTGATTGATCATATATTAAAGCGGGAGAAAAGGTTTAAAAGAGCCAAATCCAAGGACACGGGTGGTGGGCACAATCCCAAGCGCTTGAAAATCCAGAACCTGACAGTTCCAGGCATGCATTCCCAGGATGGCTGAACTGAGTGGTAGGTAGCTTCTCCCCTTAAACAAGGTCTGAGATAGTCAGTCCATCAGGGCTCTTTCCTCTCCCCTTCCTACATTACAGTCACTATGGACATTTCCAGCTTTACAGTTTCAGTTTAGGATTATAGAGTTTATAAATATATATTCAGTATAGACACAAACGTAGGTGCCCATGTGTAAGTCCAATGCACTTGGTTTCATCTAAATATATTTGTGGCATCATATTCATAATAGGATTAATTCAGGATAGAAGTTGTTTTTCTCTAAAATAACTAACTTATTTTTCCCAGCTTGCTCTGAGATCTGTGAATTCCTCTCACTCAACATATGGCTGCGTCCTGTTCTCGACTTTGTTTTTTCAACATTATCAGTGGTCACCCTCAGCCACGATGAGTGATATTGGCATACCCATGAATTTAAATTGCAAATTGGCAATAAAGGTAAACACAGTTGGTTTTCTCTTATATGGGAGAAATACACCTTTTGTAGGACATAATAGCTGTACTGTAATTATTCCAATGCCATCTGTTGGGTTTTAAGAAGTTAATGGGGCAGCCATACGAAGTATGAGTTTAATGTATGCAATGTATTTGTGTTGCAGTCAATTCTGCCGATCTTTAGGTGTCTGAATTACCTTGAAAGGAGTGTGGAGAAGTGCAGAGTGGTCGCCAGGTCGGATAAATGCAGAGTTGTCCTTCAGTTCTTCTGCAGGCACGGTAGGTGCCCTGGAGCAGTGTGCAGACTTACTGTGAGGTGAGGTAGGGACAGGTATGGAGTGTGACAGCAAGGCCACCTGTCTCTGCTGTACTGGAAGGTGGCTGCCGCTCTTCCTTAGTGCTTCACTGCACAAGTTGGTCTGCATGCAAAACAAAGGAGATTTTAAAAATGTCCAACTGGGAAGATGGGTCAGTATGTATTATATAATATATATGGTTGGAGAGACAGCCCAGTGTTTAAGAGTACTTGCTGCTCTCCCAGAGGACCAGGGATTGATTCGTAGCACCCACGATGTGACTTGCAACTGCCTTTAATTTGGGTGCAGGGGATGAAATGCCCTCTTCTGGCCTCTGCGTGCACTACATGCATGTGTTACATATATACACAGGCAAGCAAAGCACTCATATACATAAAATTAAATAAAACTAAAAAAAAAAATCTAGCTGTGTGTTGGTGGTGCATACCTTTAATGCTAGCCCTCAGGGAGGCAGAGACAGGCAGATCTCTGTGAGTTCCAGGACAGCCAGGGCTACACAGAGAAATTCATGTCTCAAAAACAAAACAAACAACAACAACAAAAATCTAGGTATGATGACACATGCCTGTAGTTACAGTGCTGCAGAGGAGAAATAAGCAGATTCCTGGGGCTCGCTGTCCAGGCAGCCTAGCCTGCTTGGTGAGCCTCAGACCAGTGAGAGGGGAGAGGGTGCACAGGCCCTGAGGAATGATAACTGAGACTGTCATCTGGTCTTTTACACTTACACACACACACACACACACACACACACACACACACACACCACAGGACCCCTACACAAATGTCCAATTGAATCTGAATTGGTTTTTCTAGCTGGATGTGATGGCACACATTTCTGAACTTAGAACTGAAGTGGCTGACACAGTAGGATGAGATAGAGGCCTGTGCAGCTATATAGCTAGTTTCAGGCTCTCAGTTATAGTGAGATATTGTCTCAGAAAAATGAATTCGTAGCTGGAACATTGGTCCAAATCCTCTTGGTTCAGGAATGGTCTTACAGAAGGTGATTAGATCATTAGAATCCTAGTCCTTTTATTTTTTTAAATTTATTTACTTGTATTTTATGTACAACACTATTTTTCTGCATGTATGTCTGTGTGAAGGTGTTGGATCCTCTGTAACAAGAGTTGTGAGCTGCCATGTAGGTGCTGGGAATTGAACCCGGGTCCTTTGGAAGAGTATCAAGTGCTCCTAACTGCTGAACCATCTCTCCAGCCCCTAGAATCCCGTGTGTGTGTGTGTGTGTGTGTGTGTGTGTGTGTGTGTGTGTGTAAGATTTATTTATTATGTATATAGTGTTCTGCCTGCATGTGTCCCTGCAGGCCAGAAGAGGGCGCCAGATCTCATTACAGGTAATTGTGAGTCACCATGTGGGTGCTGGGAATTGAACTCAGGACCTCTGGAAGAGCAGCCAGTGCTCTTACCCTCTGAACCATCTCTCCAGCCCTTAATGACATATTTTTGTTTCAGTGTGTATTTATAACCCTTACATTTTCTCTATAAATATGAATGGTGTAACATTATTTCTCCTGTCTCTGAATCTAAATCCATGTAATAGCAAATCATGAAAAGAGAGAACTTAAAACAGCAACAGGACTGAGTGTCACAAAATGAATTCTGCACCACTGCTTGTCAGCTTTGTGGACGAACATGAGCTCCAAGAGCCCGTCCCTTCTGCCATGTATATTAGGGGTGGCTTTGCCCTCACGCCACAGGCTGCTGTGAGGAGAAAGTGAGGTCTCCCAGGGACAGGCACAGAGCCTGATGCAGAGTGAGTGCCTGTCAGCCATAACTATTAGTGCGTCCTCCTCCTCCTTCCCTTCCAGGTGAGTTTCCAAGAACCAGCTGTTCAGTATCTGAAGTGTCTCAAACAAGCTATTCCCAGGAAATAATTCGAATACCGGGTTTAGTGGTGTGAGCCTATAATCCCAGTACTTGAGGAAGTTAGAGGCAGGGGGTCGGAAGTCCAAGGTCATTCTTAGCTACATAGCAAGGTCCAGGCCAGCCTGGAATACCTGAGCCTCTGCTTAAAACAAAAGCAAAAAATAAAAGAAGAATATTTGTGATTGATTCATTTAAGATGTTTTTATAGGGTAGTTCTATTATACAGGATGCTTTAAGATACAAAGAACAGCTGGGCGGTGGTGGCCCACGCTTTTAGTCCCAGCACTCAGGAGGCAGATGCAGGTGGATCTCTGTGAGTTCAAGGCCAGCCTGGGCTACCAAGTGAGTTCCAGGAAAGGTGCAAAGCTACACAGAGAAACCCTGTCTTGAAAAACCAAAAAAAAAAAAAAAAACCAAAAAAAAGAACAGAAGTGGGGGAAATCAGCCAATTCTGCTCAGTAACATTGGCTCAGGGAATGTTTGAAGTTACGCTGTGGCCAGGCTGCCCCAGTTGCTGCTGCTGCTGGTTCTCATGCCTCCTCTTCCTCCCTTGTCTCCCCTTCTTCTTTTCCTTCTTCCTCTTCCCTCCTCCTTCCTCTTCCCCCTCACCTTCTTTGTCTTCTTCCTCATCCTCCTTCCTTTCCTTCCTTCCTTTTCCTCCTCTTCATCTTTTTCTCTTCCTCCATAGAGTTTGATTCACAGCATACAGTTTGATTCACAGCATACAGTGTCAGCACCACCACAACAAAACTTGTAACAGTGACTTCCTCCAGCAGCAGCGACAGATGCCTCTTCCACACCAGGAGCTTCCTAAACCTTTGCCTTGTACATCCCTTGACAAAAGTGCTTGACTTTGCAATGACCTAGACCAGCCTGGACTCCACCTGGTAGCCAGGGGCTAGTGTTGTCATCCACTTGGCCAACTGCCATATCTGAGCCACACTCTACGGTACAGGTTTAGTCGGAGTCCGGGAGCTGGCAGGGAGGCAGGACTCAGAGGAAGGCCATGGGGCATGGACGATGCTCCAGACTCGGGCTACTTCTGTCTAAAGTGGCCATGATTTGCAAGTTATGCAACTTTATGCTGATCAGCTGGTGGAGAAACCTTGTTCAAGTTCAGTTGAGAGAAGTCACCTGAGAAGATAGTCAGCTGCTGGAGATACAGATTGAGACTTTGGGGGCGGGGTTAAGAGTTAGTAAATGCAATTTAGCTCTGTTAGAAAACAATTGCCCAGACATGAGCTGCTACTAAGGACTATTCCCTTCACTCTGGTCATAGACAGGGTGGGTTGCCAGACTTGTGCTAAGAGGGACAAGACTATGGTCCTCCTAAAGATTCAGCTCACCTGTTGAGGCTTCTCCCAACCCCCTCTTTTCCTTTTGCATTGGCCACAAAGTTGCTCAGCATGAGTTCTTCAGAGGGTCCCTGAAGAACTGCTCTTCACGGAAGTTCTGTCCCAGCTCAAGAGACAGGCCTGCACAGAAAGGGGCTTCCGATAGGAAGGGTTCAGTGGGTCCAGAGAAAACGAAACCCTGATTCAGGCGCACACACTCGTGAAAGTGGAGCCTGGAGTCTTGTGGGGTTTGTTGTAAGGTAGCCTGCAGGTGTGCTGATGACTTCAAATTGGTTAAAAACCCTGACTAACCGACCACCTTTGAAGGTGTCACTGCCTTTGAAAGCGCTTGCTCCACAGATAAAGCAGCTGTGCAGTAATGCTGGCTCCTCAGGTCAACTGTTTTAGCATCTCAGAGCCACTGAGAGAAGTACTGAACTGTATATAGGTGATTTCTGTTTCTTTTATTTTCCTCTTCTTCTTCCTCTTCTTTTTCTCCTTCCTCCTCCTCATCTTTTTGTTTGTTTATTTATTTATTTGTTTATTTGTTTGTTGAGACAGGGTTTCTCTGTGTAGCCCTGGCTGTCCTGGAACTCACTCTGTAGATCAGGCTGGCCTTGAACTCACTGAGATCCACCTGCCCCTGCCTCACAAGATTAAAGACATCCGCCACCACACTGGCTCACACCGGTGACTTCTAAAGTACACCTGACAACTGCAGCAACTTCCATGGAGGGTTCCTTCCCAGCTCCCACCATGTCTGCACCTCAGCAGAAGTGACACAGAACTATTTCTATGGCAGGGGAGATTTGTCCACTTTGGAGCTTAGTGCTTTTCCAAAACAGCAGCCCCAGTGCTTTCTTTAAAATGGGTCAGATGAGACCGGGCTTGGTGGTCTGTCTCTAATGCCAGCTCTTCGGAGGTAGAGGCATTAGAGCTCTGTGAGTCAAAAATCTCCAGGCAGTGAGCTCTGGAGGTCAGCCTAGTCTATACAGTGAACCCCAGTCAGGGCCAGTCAGGGCTCACACTGCTGCGTGTAGCAGTGGACAGTGGAGCACACACAGGTAAGCCTAGCCCACAGGAGGCTGAAGCAGAAGCGTCTTCAGTTTGAGGCTAGCCTGACCTCCAAATGAGTACCAGGAAAGCCAAGGCTACATACCAAAATCCTGTCACACACACACAAACAGCCAGATGGTGAGTATATCGTTCCAGAGTTTTGAACTCTGAAATAGCTTCTCTCTCATTTTAGCCAGAGAAAAGCCAGTGTCCTTCAAATGGCCCATACTGTTGTCCAGGGACCGAGAGCACTGGAATGTTTCCTGGGATGAGTGTTCAGCTCCACACAGCCTATTGTTTTACAACTCAAAGCAACCAACCCTGTCGGTTTCTGAAGGGCTGAAGGGCCAGCAAGATGGCTCAGCCAGTAAAGGCTCTTGCTGCCAACTCTGATGACCTGAGTTCAGTCCCTGCACCCATACGGTGGGAGGAGTGAACTGAATCAACGTTGTCATTTGACCTCCACACGTATGCCATGGCACACGAAACCCCCAAAACAAACAAAACAAATATTGAAAAAAACTTAGGGGCTGGAGTGGTTAAGAGTGGTTAGTGGCATTTGCTGATATTTCAGTAGACAAGTTCATTTCCCTGTGCCCACATTGGGCAGCATAAGCACCTATAACTCCAGCTCCAGTGCATCCAATGCCCTCTTCCAGCATCCTTGGGCACCTACATGGACATGCACATACATACATACAAATAAATAATAAATCTTTTTTAAAAATAAAAAGATCTGAGAGCACAGGTTTGGTCTGATTCGTTCTCTGTTGGCGTTACAGAATTAACTGGCCTTCTCAGTGAGAAATCATGCCAGGTTTAGAGATTAGTAAAGGAAAAACTTTATAGCAGGTGACTGGTTCTGGCCAATGCACAAAAGGGAACCAGCCCTCAACAACAACAACAACAACAAAAAAGTCCCATCAGCTTACGTAGTTTCATGGCCTCAAGTTACACTTTGCACAATTAAACATGTTTCACAGAGACAGAAATTCCAAGGTTTAGCTGTTGGGACAAATGGAGAGATTTAGATTTACAGTGTAAAATACTGTGATAGTTATCCTAGAGTACAACAAGGCTGCTTTTCCAGGGAAGCTGATCACCAAGGTCGTCCTGCCTGGCTGGGAAGAATTATTCAATTTCTGCTAAGAGAACCTGAAATTAATAATGGACCAGAACTTGCTGGTGACCCTGACCCAGTGCTGCCCACTTTGAACTGCACTGTAGAGGCATGCTCTTTGATACGGGAATGGGCCTCATGGCCAGCTGTGTGCTTTGTTATGGGAGTAGGGCCTAATTGGAGGCAGTCTTAGTGAACACATCTTGTTTGTTTTCTTTTGTTTTTTGAGACAGGATTGATCTGTGTAGTCCTGGCTGTCCTGGAACTAATTCTGTAGACGAGGCTGGCCTCGAACTCACAGAGATCCACCTGCCTCTGCCTCCCGAGTGCTGGGATTAAAGGCCTGCACTACCGCAGCCCAGCTAGTGAACACATCTTAACAGAAACATATACTCAGCAAACCTACACTTCAGTTATATTCAAGTGTTTCCTTTCGGCAGTTTCTATAGAGCATGGTAAGTACTACCTATCCTTGAGTGCTCCTTTGGCTAAATTCTACTTAGTGTAACTTAATATTTCCTAAGCAAGTTTGGCTGATTTTTTTTTTTTTTTAATTTTTGAGACAAGGTTTCTCTGTATAGTTTTTTTTGGTTTTTATTTGTTTGTTGTTTTTATTTTTGTTTTTGTTTTGCAGCTGTCCTGGATCTCACTCTAGACCAGGCTGGCCTCGAACTCATAGAGATCCACCTGGCTCTGCCTCCCAAGTGCTGGGATTAAAGACGAGCACCACCACCGCCTGTCTTGCTTAGTAGATTCTTTTTTTTTTTTAATTATTTATTTATTTGTATTTTATGTATGTTGATGTTTTGTCTGCATGTATGTCTGGAGTTACAGACAGTTGTGAGCTGCCATATGGGTGCTGGAAATTGAACCAGGGTCCTTTGGAAGAGCAGCCAGTGCTCTTAACCACTGAGCCATCTCTCCAGCCCAGCTTAGTAGATTCTTTATAACCTCAATTAACCATCCCAGCTTCCCCTGTATTGCTACTTCAAGCTCCTAAAATCATCCCTCTGTAGTCAAGAGTTGCCAAATTATCTGCAGCCCTTCACTTCAGAAGTTGGAATCTTTTTCCCCACTTTGAATCTCAAGCTTTTAAAAAATGTATATGGGTGTTTTGCCCACATAGATACATCCATACATGTATCATATATATGCAATGCCTTTGGAGGCCAAAAGGGGGCATCAGGCCATCTGCAACTAGAGTTATGAATGGTTGGGTTATGGCCATATAGGTGCAGGACTTCAACCCTCTCGTCTGGGAGAGCAGCCAGTGCTCTAAACCACAGAGCTGTCTCTCCAGCCCCAGCTCACTACAGTCTTACTTTAACAGCAACAATGGTCTGCATAGGTTCCCAGCCTAGGCCAGTCAGCTTAAATGCTGCCTCAGGATGTCTCTACCAACAGTAGAACAAGCCAAGGATAGACTTCTAGAGTAGACCATGTGGCCTTAGTTACCCTTGTTGCTCCCACTGAGGCCACAGACAGACAACGAGCTCACCCCAGATGATCCTTCATAGCTAAGCTTAGGGCAGACCTCAAGAACCTCTTAGTAAAATCATAAGAAATAACAGGTGTTTACTACACAAGGAACACAATTTCAGAGTGGTTTGTTATGCAGCCAAGTTAACAAGACCTGGTAATACACAGAATGTACATATTTATTAAGTTAGTAATTGCTGGATGTTGTGGTGCACACTTAGCACTTGGAGGAAAAGGTAGGGTTACAAATGTCTGAGTCTACATAGTGAGTTTCCAGCCAGCCAAGGCTGTCGTTAAAACCATCTCAGTCAGTCAGTCAGTCAGTCAGTCTTATTGTTATTCAGCAAAACAAAAACAACAACGAACACCTAAGCTGAGAAATGTGTCTGGTTTTATTATTTTTTTAAGATAAGACCTGACAAGCTCTGGCTGGTCTAGAACTCACTCTGTAGTCCAGGCTGGCCTTGAACTCACAGAGATCTGCTTGCCTCTGCCTTCTGAGTGCTGGGATTAAAGGCATGTGCCACCATGCCTGGCAGTTTTTAAAGAAATTTTAAACTTTAGAAAAAAAATGTGTATGTGTGCATGAGTGCATACATTAGTGTGGTTCAAACTAAAGCCATCAGATTTGGTGGCAAGCCCTTCTGCCAGCTGGCTGAGCCATCTCTCTGGTTAGATCTTTTGATTTGTACTGCAGTATCATGCTGCCTGTGGGCTACCTTGTAGAAAGCAGCTGAAAGACACCTGTATCCTCATGGGCTCTATACTTGTTAGAACACTGTAGTCTTGAGAAGTCACTTAGCCATACAACCTGCGGTTTTCTCTTCTGAGCTTGAGTCCCTCCCTCCCCAGAAGGGCTACAGTGAGGACGAGAAAAAAATGCATGTAAAAATGTGTCCTAGTGTCTGGCACACAGAGCACCCTAATCTGAAAGTTGGAATCTAAAAGCCCCCAAGTCTGATTTTCAGATTAGGGATACTCAACTTATAAAGTCTATAGAAATAGTCCAAAAAAAAAAAAAATCCTTCTAAATTAGAAACACTTTTTTTTTGAGCTGAGGATTGAACCCAGGGCCTTGCTCTTGCTAGGCAAGCGCTCTACCATGGAGCTAAATCCCCAACCCCAGAAACACTTTTAAAGAATATTTTTATTTTACATGTATGACTGTATTGCTCGCATGTATGTACACCACATGTATGTCTATGTGCCACATGTGTGCCTGGTTCCCTCAGAGGCCAGAAGAGGGTACTAGATACCCTGGAACCAGAGTTATAAAGTTGTAAGCTATATGAGGGTGCTGGGAACTGAACCCTGGTCCTCAGCAAGAACAAGTGCTCTTAACCATCTTGAGCCATCTAACTAGCCCCTGAAACACTAGGCATTTAGGACAGGAATGCTCAGCCTGTATTGCTATTGCTCCTAAAGTCAAAAGAAATCACAGACCAGATTTAGATGTCTAACTGCCAAAGTTCCTATGAAGTCTAGTCCTGAATAAAATATTCAAAAGGAGAGTTGTAGCTCTATGACCTATAATACCAGTGAAAGACCCCCAAGGGAGATCTTCCCTCAGGAGAGAACCCCCGAACCCAAGGAACACGCCGAAACCACGGATCAGATGCAAACAGCAAGAGGGTTTATTTAAATGCACAGGTATCTCTCGGAGGACTTGCGCGCCTTCCCAGGGTAAAGGGGACTTTTTATAGGATCCCAGGGGCAGAGGCGCGGTTACAGAAGCGAGAAGCATAGTTACAGGGTTCCCATTGGTTGATTCAAATAAGGCCAGGGTGAACTTGGGGACATATCTTTAATTTTCAGAAATGTGCTGTGTGTGGCCGACCTGGCCTTGTCTAGGGTACAGTGGCTATTTTCCAAGCCCAACTGTTTATTCCCCAAGGCCAGGTGTTCGACCATAGTTCTCTCTCCCAAGGCCGGGTGGCGGACCACAGTTATGAACTCCTGTTTTTCTGGTGCTTGCCTTGCAGAATGGCGTTTCTTAGGCCAAGTTATTGGGACGGGGGGGGGGGGGGGGGGGGGGGCTGGGGGGGGCTTTCACCAGTCACTGTGTCACACACATTTAAGGAGTTTCTTTTCAGGGGCTAGAGATGTGGCTAAGTTTGCAGAGTGCTTGCCTATCATGCAAGAAATCCTGGGTTTGATTTCCAGTATGTGAGCATGATGGTGAATGCCTGTAATCCCAGCACTTGGGAAGTAGAGGCAGGAGGATTAGGAGTTGAAGGTTATCCTTGCCTATGAAGTTTGAGACCTCTGGGATGGATGAGACCTGGTCTAGTTTGCTCAGAGGATGTGACATGTTGCTCTTTGTCCACTAGGGGGCAACAACACATTTCATTAAGGCCACATTCCACTGCAGGTTGTACGCACCTGCCACACAAGAAACATTAATTTTATTGCTTTAATTTAGCTGTGAGAGGCAGGCTTTTAAAGCCTGTTCACTTTGCATTTACAGTTATTAAGAGGTTGCTTTGTTCTCTTTAAGGTATTAAAAGAACGCACAATGTGTATTTCCAAGACAGCCAGCCCCTGAAAATTCTCTTTGAAAAGAGCATGTGTGCCAATATCCTGATGATTAGACCAAGGTAACGGTCTCCTGACACCTCTTCCTCTTCTGAGCACAGCGTCCTCAGGCGGGGAACGGTTCACCCCGGAGCTTTTCTGTCTTTTTAAAGATGCTTTTCTAGGTAAGGAGAGAGAGAGCCATATTTGTCGGGGAAAGGCTGCTTAGTCATTCGGCTCAGTCGCAGCATGGACTATTAATTAGCATGACTCTGGAGCAAAGTGGATCTTATCTTGCTGCTTTTTTAAATTACAAAAGGAACCCTGTTACTGCAGCACACCCAGTTTACTAAAGAATGACAAGGCTGTGAGGCTTGCTCCTCTGCCACCTTCTGTCACTCTCTGTCAGCAGTGTCTGACTCTCCCTGGAGCACACATCCTACCCTTCCCCACCCCGTGTGTGTAAATGCACATGCTATCGAACATGTGGAGGTCAGAGGACAACATGCTGGAGTCAGTTCTCTCCCGCTGCCACATGGGTTCTGGGGGTGGAATTCAGGACAGCAGGTTTAGTACGCAAGGGCCATGACTACTAGCCATCCCTCTGGCCCCAAACTTGCCTTCGAGATGTAAGCTGTTGGGAGGGTCTTTCCCTATCAGTCCACTTCGTTATTTTGAGTAGTGTGGTTTTTTGTTTGTTTGTTTGTTTTTCCATTATGTGTCTAAGCTGTAATTTCCTACTCATTACCCTTACAGGGGAACATTTAGGATTTAGGTTGCTTCCCAATTTTTGCTGTCAGAAACACTGCTGAATAGTATCTGTTCTGAAAACAGAATAGTATCTGTTATCTATTGCTGTGGAACAAATTTTCCCCAAATGGAGAGCCTTCACGAGTCAGGGTTTTACTCTGTTGAAATAGCTGGGTCTTATCTAGGTAGCCTGGGGTCTAGGTTTCTCCTGAGTTGGAAGACAGGTACCACTGGAGCTACAGTGAGCGTCATCTGAAGGCTCACCTTGAGGGGGCACTGCCGCACGAACTGGCATGGCTGCCGGAAGCTCAGGGAGACCCGTTGGCAAACACGCAGGTTGTGCCCGAGAGGGGGAGCTCCCAGACCAAAGCCAGGCCCTCTCACTCTGGGGAACTGCCACCTCCTTTATCTAGGAGTCTAGGTCCAGTCACACTCGAGAGGGGAGGAAGGGCCACCACGTTCAGGGAAGTGGGGATCGCCAGGGCCGAGGTACCGGCTGCCCATCAGAGCCCTAGAAATGGGGTCAGTGCCTCAGCGGAGGCTGAGGACACTTTGAATCCCCTTGTGTTCTGACAGCTCGGTTGTCATCGTCTGAGGAGTTTATATCATTTTCACTTTCACCAGAAGTGCAGGAGTCTTCTAGATAGAGGACATAACAAATCTTTGCAAACTTTGACAGCCTCATAGGTAAAATTGTTGCCTTTTCATTGTTAATAGTGAGTCTGAGAATTCTATGTTTATTGGCAGGGTTTTTTTTTTTCTGTTTTTTTTTTTTTTAGACTTTTGAGACAAGGTCTCACACTTGAAGTGGGCCTTGAACTTAAAAGTCCTCCTGCCTCGGCTCCCACGTGTCTGGAGTCTGAGCACCGGCTGGACTTCAGCGCGTACAACCTTGCCTGGCATGTCTCCTCCCTTTCATTTGCACATCCGTGTCGCCATCGTTTTTATATCAACTTATTTGGGATCTTGTGGTCTGGGGTATAACCCAGGGACAGAACTCTTGCCTAACACCCACAAACCTCTGGGTTGACCCCATAAACACAAAAGAAAGAAATTATTTGGTGTTCCAGCACATGGAAAGTTGAGGCAGAAGAATTGAGCTCAAGTCCAGCCTGGGCTACACAGCAAGACTCGGGCTCAGAACACACTTGTTTGGCATTTGTCTAACACCTCCCTTTAAACAAGGGAGAAGTCCCCAAATGAACATGATAGCTGTTCCTGGCACCCTGGCATCAAGATACTCTGCTACTCTGTCTAGCGTCAGGCTAACAACTAAGCGTGCATAGATTCTAAGAATGTCATATTTATCTAACAGCACTTCAAGTTCAAAAGGACAGCAGAACTTGCAATTCTTCTTTGTTTTGTTATAATGTAACTTTATTTTAAAACATTGTATTTTTTGTATATGGGTGTTTTGTCTGCATGTGGGTATGTGCACCACATGCATGCCTGAACTCCCCTCAGAGGGCAGAAGAGGGTGTTGATCCCCTGGAACTGGAATTACAAAGAGTTGTGAGTAGCAGTGTGGGTGTTGGGACTGGAACATGGGTCCTCTGCAAGATCAGCCAGTGCTCTGAACTGCTGAGCTGTCTCTCAAGCACCTACTATACTTTTTTTGCTTTTGTTTTTTTGAGACAGGGTTTTAGTCCTGACTGTCCTGGAACTCGCTCTGCTGGCCAGGCCAGCCTCAAACTCAGAGATCCGCCTACCTTTGCCTCCTCCTGAGTGCTGAGATTAAAGGCGTGTGCCACCACCTGCCTGTCTTTATTTCTTTAGTATTTCATTTATTTTTATTTAATGTGCATTTCGTGTTTTGCCTGCATGTATGTCTGTGTGAAGGTGTCAGATTCCCTGAAACTGAAGTTACAGGCAGTTATGAGCTGCCATGTGGGTGCTGGGAATTGAACCTGGGTCCTCTGGAAGAGCAGCTAGTTCTCGTAACCTCTGAGCCCTCTCTCCAGCCCTGGCACCTATCTTTTGAAACCTCATAACCCACCCCCAGTGACACACCTCCTTTGACAAGGCCACCCCCCTAATCCTTCCCAAACAGTTCCCCCAACTGGGACCAAGTGTTCAGATGCCCAGGACTTATGGGGCCGCCTCAGTCCAGACCATCACCTGGGGCTCTGACCCAGCGGGGCTCAGCTGTCTTCCATTCACTGTCTCCCTTTGCAGCATGACCCCATGTTCTGCTCACACTGCAGCTTCTGCATGTTTTCCTGAGCCGGCACTACCATCCCACACGTCCTTGATTTCTTTCTTTCTTTTTTTTTTGGTTTTTCGAGACAGGGTTTCTCTGTAGCTTTGGAGCCTGTCCTGTACTAGCTCTGTAGACCAGGCTGGCCTCGAACTCACCGAGATCCACTTGCCTCTGCCTCCCAGTGCAGGCATGCGCCGACACCGCCCGGCACGTCCTTGATTTCTAAGCTCTCTTAGTGGCCTTCAAAGGCAGGTAGAATTTAAAACCACTCATGGTAAGAAAGAAGGCAGACCTTTGGAGGAAGTTTTCTAACCCCAGGCCTGTTTATTTCCAGAGTCACGATTTGAATGCTACTAAGGTTAAAGCTGGTTTTCAAATAACGTCAATACATTTCTTCACATTTTACAGATTGCTGGCTGAGGCCATTGTTCTTCTAACGTCAAATCAAGAGGAGGTCACCTTTTCTGTCACTCCCGGGAATTTCTGCCTTAAGAGTTCGAGTGGGGGATCCCTGGGTAAGGGGATGTCTGCCCTGTGTGAGTCTGCTTCCTGCTTCTCAGGACTCCACAGTGCCCAGAGGAGCTTCCTAATGAGTGGCTGCAGCTGTAGTTGACTAGCCACCCTCTGATCCTGCTGCAACACTAGCTGCGGCATAAGCCTTCCTGTGGAGGGGAAGCATCTTCCATACTTGAGACTGCACACCCCAGGATCCTGGGTGATGCATTGCGGCACAATATAAAAGAGGCAGGGCAGGGTGTGCACGCCTTTGATCCCAGCACTCAGGAGGCAGAGCCAGGTGGATCTCTGTGAGTTCCAGGCCAGCCTGGGCTACAGAGCGAGATCCAGGACAGGCACCAAAACTACACAGAGAAACTCTGCCTCGAAAACCAAAAACAAACAAAAAAATAGAATGTTATTTAGCTCTAGAGAAAAATGAAATCACAAAATTTGAAGGAAAATGGATGGACTTAGACCGTGTGATATAGTGAGGTCCGTCAACCACAGAGGGACAACCACGTGTTCCTCCTCGTATGTCGTCTCTACAGTATAACATATAGATGTGCATATGTAAACATGTATGTGTGGTACAGCACTCCTACATTCTCAGTCTTTTTAGGTTTTCTGTACTGTCATCTTAGTTCACTCCTTTTCATCATTTCCTGATATTCCCTTACATGGATGTGGCACATTTTCTGTATCCATTGGCCATTTGACGAACCCTTGGCTTGTTTTGCTTTGTGACTTAGGAAGTTTGCTGCCAGGAGCAGCCATATACAAGCCTGGGTGTAGACATCTGTTTTCTCTTGGACATAGATTTCGGAGTAAAATTGCTGAGTCATACCGTAACTTTCCATTTAGCCTTGTGGAAATGGCCAGATGTTTTCCAGTGGTGGGAATACCAACCATTTTATTACCCCCAAGCAGTGATGAGGTTCTGGTTTCTCCACTCCCTTGACAATACTTGCTGTTGGCCATCTTTGGAGCCTGGTAGGTAGGAAGTAGCTTCCGGTTGTGGGTTTGATTTGTCTCCTGAACGTAATGACATCCAGCCTCCTAGGGTTGCCATCATATACCTTTGGAGAACTGTCTGTTCGGACTCGCGCCCTCTCCCCAGGATGATGTCATCCAATTACTCTGCCAGCCCTTTAGCACACTATATGAAAGGCAGATACTTTTTCCAATTCTGTAGCCTGAGGAATCTGTGTAACGGGCTTTGTCTTGAACCTGTGATCCGATGCCTCCCTCTTTCTTCTGTCTGCTTCCTCCTTGGCCTCTCTTTCCTGTGCTGAGCGTTGAACTCATGGTGGGCTCACACATGGTGGGCAAGCACTCCACCACGGGTCTCCAGGTCCTCCCACCCTCTCACACCAGCTCAGTCTGGCTTAGAACTCACTAAGTTGCTTAACTCACTGGCCTTGAACTGGTGGTAGTTTCTCCTGCTGCAGCCTTCTAGATGCTAGATTATAGGTATGATGGCTTCTAGCCATCTTTTTAGCTTTTATTTTGAGACAAGGGCTAAGTTGCAAAATTGGCATTGAACCCTAAGTTCGCCTTTTAAGCCATATTTTTCTATTCTAATTTAGTCTGATTACCTTTTTTTTTTTTTTTTTTTCGAGACAGTTTCTCTGTGTTGCTTTGGAGCCTGTCCTAGAACTCACTTGGTAGACCAGGCTGGCCTCGAACTCACAGAGATCCACCTGGCTCTGCCTCCCGAGTGCTGAGATTAAAGGTGTATGCCACCACCGCCCGTCTGACAGGTTTTAAATTTTTAACATTTTAAAACAACATGGGATATAGTTCACTAATAAACTATAACTTGTTTTTACATGTGAACTATATTATAGTAGTCCCTTTAAGAATTAGCTTTATGGGGTTGGGGATTTAGCTCAGTGGTAGAGTGCTTGCCTAGCAAGCGCAAGGCCCTGGGTTTGATCCTCAGCTCCACAAAAATAAATAAATAAATAAATAGCTTTATGATGTATAGCACCCCAGGCCTGTAATTTCAGCACTTGAGAGATGGAGGCAGGGAGGGTTAGGAGTTCAAAACCAACTTTGGTCACATAATGATTTTGAAGCCAACCTGGGCTACATGAAACCCTGCTTTACTAAAAACTTTAAAAAAGGTTTGTTGTTACAGTATTCTGGTTATTTTTTGCTGACAGAAAGCCATCCCAAAACACAGTAACTGAGACAGACAGTCCTTTCCTACCCCTCGGGACTCTGCAGGCTGATTAGACTCAGCTGGGCAGTTGCCACTTGAGGCCTCCTGTGGTTAGACAGTGTGAAGCTGGAAGCATCTGAAAACCTAAAGGCCACACTCAGGGCAGCTGCTGGGACTGGTTTGCTATGGGCGTGGCTGAGCTTTGCCTTTCCCTGATTAGACCAGGCTACCCAGACTCGTTGGGCAGGGTACCTTAAACCTCACCTTGAATAAGAGCAAAGCCTCCCTGGCTATGATTAACTCACAAACTCCGTTTGTGCCAAACATTAGCACATACCTCTTGTCCAGTTTTAACCTTTCTTTCCCTACGTCAAGCAGATTTAAGCAGTTCTGTGCACAGTGAAATGTCTCTCGGCCCAGAAGAATTTGACTTCTTTCAAGTTGGACTTGATACCGAAATAACATTTTGCTCTAAAGAACTAAAGGTAAGCAAATGCTTCTGCCGAGGTCAAACTCCAGTTTTCCTTGTCCTTGTAAAGGAATGATCCCCCTTTCTGCTCTCTCCCACAGGGGATCCTCACCTTCTCCGAAGTGGTGCGCACGCCCATAGCCATCTACTTTGACTTTCCTGGGAAGTAGGTCCCCAAGAACTCTCCCTGTCTTTCCTTTTGTCACCAAAACAAAAGCCTTTGGAGCATGGTTGATGTCACACCCCAGGCCTCTTCAACTTGACTAGCAACATTTACCAAACGAAAAGTTTCAAAGATGCCATAACATGGCGCTTTAAAATTGGTAATTGGACCAGATGTGGTAGCGCATGTCTGCAGTCCTGGCATGTGGGAGGTGGAGGCAGTGGGATCAGGAGTTCAAGGTCAGCTTTGGCCACACAGTGAGTCTGAGGCCAGCAAGTGCTATGGGACCTTGCCTCAAGAAAGCAAAAGTGAGGAATTTGGTACTTTGACGGAGAATGTTAGTTCTTCTGCAACATGAAACACTTGACTGGCTCCCGACAAAATTGTCTAATTAGGAAATTATGAGGTGCTCAAACACATGAGCTCTGTGTAAGACTCTAATGTAGTTCAGAACTAAAACTGAATCAGATCGATTCCCTGTGGTTGCTAAGGGCTTCCCAGCTCTTAGGACTACTGGCCCATGAAAACATGGACGGAGCGCCTGCTGTCTTTATCCCTTAGCTGGTGGTACTTGCTGACATGTTCCTAATACTCTCAGGAATGAGCATGGTTTGTGCTGATTGTCCTTGTAGACCGGTTGTTTTGAGTGTTGACGACATGCTCTTGGAGGCGAACTTTATCTTGGCCACGTTAGCGGATCAGCCAAGCAGAGTGTCTTCACCACAGTCACTGTGTCTATCCCAGGCACAGAGAAGGTGAGGCTGGAAGCTTTCTCTCTTTTTTAATATCTAGGGGATGTTGCATGTGCTGCCACACATCTGTGAAGTCAGAGGAGAGTCAGAGGATGCCTCTGTGTCAGTCCCTGCCTTCCTCTGTGTCAGTCAGTCCCTGCCTTCCTCTGTGTCTGTCAGTCCCTGCCTTCCACTGTGCTTTGTGTGCACAAGGTAGCTAGTCATTCACAGTTGGCCTGTGAACTGGACATTCTCCTGTCCTGACATAAGAGCATTGGGGTTGCAGATGCACACTGCCAAGTCCAGCTTTTAACAGGTTCTCAGGGTCCAAGCTCAGGGCCTCCCACTTGTGTAGTAAGGGCTTTACCTTCATGTTGAAACAAGTGAGTGAACCATTAGATCAGAGTTTTCTTTTCAGACAGGGTCTCTCTACATAGCCCTGCTGTCCTGGAACTCAATATGTAGACTAGTTGGCCTTGAACTCTCAGAGTTCACCTGCCTGTGCCTCCCCAGTGCTGGGATTAAAGGTGTATATTACCACAATTGGCTCACTGAAGTCATAGGCCATGTGCCATTTTAAATCCTATTCTCTCCATGACATACATATTACAGACATGTTCTAGTGTCATGATTTATGATTTGAAAACACACATTTTCATGACTTTATAAAACTTGATCTAGGGGCTGGAGAGATGGCTCAGAGGTTAAGAGCACTGGCTGCTCTTCCAGGGGTCCTGAGTTCAATTCCCAGCAACCACATGGTGGCTCACAACCATCTGTAATGAGATCTGCTGCCCTCTTCTGGCCTGCAGGCAGAACACTGCATACATAATAAATAAATCTTAAAAACAAAACAACAACAAAAACCATGGCCACGGCAACTTCTGAAAGAGAGTGTGTAATTGGGCTTATGGCTCCAAGAGTGAAGTCCATGATGGTTGGTAGCAGGAACAGCTGGGAGCTCTCGACTTGACCCACAAGCAGTAAGCAGAGAGTGCACTGGGGTGGTGAGAGTCTCTTAAAGCCTCCGAGCCCAGCCCTGTGACACAGCTCCCCCAACAGGCCACACCTCCTAACCCTTCCCAGACAGTTCCACCAGCTGAGGACCAAGCACTCAGACAGATGAGCTTGTGGGGCTGTTGTCATTCAAACCACCACAGAGCCTGTCAGCACAGCCCATGGCCCAGGCTGCTGAACTCAGGTCTGTCCGGGCATTTCCAGGTGACTGGACACTTAACCTTTCAACAAGCCCTTCTGTCACTAGACTGCTTAGCCACACCTCTCACCATCGCACGCTGTCTTAGTTCCGTGAAAACGTATTTCCCACTAAACAACTCCACCCAATCCGTCTCAATACCCCAGGCTGGACCCCACACAGTCAAATACCCAAGTGTGTCCAAGCCAAGCCAGCCAGGCCCCAGAGAGCATCTCGAGAGCAGCACCCAAAAGGCTGTTTGCCAAGGAGCCTCCGGACAGCAGCTCGGCAACAGAGACCAAGAGAGCCAGTGCCAACCAGGACGACATCTCTGAAGTGCCTGAAAGTGTCATCAGTGACGCGGAGGAAGGGCCAAGCCCTTCACACCTCAGGAAGGTAGGAGAGTGGTGCTAGGCGGCCATGTCAGCCCGGTTCTCAGCATCCATCCTGATGCAGACCCAGTCAGGCCACCTGTTTGGTGAAGATGCTCTTTCAAGTATATTATATACTTTGAGGAAATTCATCCATCCCTCTACCCTCCTCTCCCTCCTGCTAGTCTCCTTTCCTCTAGTTTCTCCTCTGCCGTCACATCTGTATGTGTCAGATATAATCATATATATGGTGTACTGTATCTGCATATATGTGATCCACAGGGAAACATGCAATCCTTATTTTCCTTACGATGATGACCTCCATTTGCATCCATTGTCTGGCAGATTACATCATTTCATTCTTTTTTTGTTTTGTTTTGTTTTTCGAGACAGGGTTTCTCTGTAGCTTTGTGCCTTTCCTGGATCTCACTCTGTAGCCCAGGCTGGCCTCGAACTCACAGAGATCCGCCTGGCTCTGCCTCCCAAGTGCTGGGATTAAAGGCGTGCGCCACCACCGCCCGGCCTCATTTCATTCTTCTTCATGGCGGAATGAAATTCCATTGCACAGATGTGCACACTTCTTTCCCCACTCATCTGATGATGGGCGGTCAGGCTGACTATCAAGGTGGCTACTGTAGGACAGTGCAATGAAATGGTGTGCAGGCGTCGCTCGGGGCATGTTAAAGGTCCTAGGGTTATACACGCACAAGTACCTAGGAGTGATATGGCTAGGGTGTCATACGGTGACAGACATTTCTAGGGCTTACGTTGTCTTGGAGAGAGTCTAATGTAGCCCAGGCTAGCTTTGAGCTCCTTATATAGCCAAGGATGGCCTTAAACTTGTGATACTTGTGTCTTTCCCTCCCAAGTGCTAGGATTACAGGCACATGCCACCATACCTGGGCTTTTTGGTGTTCAAAAATAAAAAGCTTGAGCCGGGCGGTGGTGGTGCACACCTTTAATCCCAGCACTCGGGAGGCAGAGGCAGGCGGATCTCTGTGAGTTCAAGGCCAGCCTGGTCTACAAAGTGAGTTCCAGGAATGGCGCAAAGCTACACAGAGAAACCCAGTCTCAAGACAAAACAAAACAACAACAACAACAAAAAGAACAAACTGGGTCACACATGCATCTCCTTGCTGGGTAGTAGCGGCACATACCTTTAATCCCAGCACTTGGGAGGCAGAGTTCTAGGACAGCCAGGGCTACACAGAGAAACCTTGTCTTGAAATCTGCCCCCGCCCTCCCACACACACACAAAAAGTGTGACCATGGGTAAATTCTTCCTAAGTGTGACAACTGACCCAAGTGTGTACAGGTATTCTCTGCAGTCCTGTCTGCTTGCTGTAGCAGTCAAGGGAGTGACAGGTTTCCCCAAGTCTGCAAACAGCATGTGATGTCAAACTTGAAAAAAATCATTGCCAAATTTATAGTTCAAACTTTGTTTGCTTGCTTTTAGGTTTTATATATGTGTTAGCCTGTTTAAGTGTGTGTGCCACATGTATACCTGGTGCCCACAGAGGTCGAGGTGGATCTCTTGGAATTGGAGTTACTGATGGTTGTAAGCCCCTATGTAAGTGCTGGGAACCAAATCTGGATTCTCTGCAAGAGTAGCTGGTGCTCTTAGCTAGAGTCAGCTCTCTAGCTCAGTCTTTATTTAGTTTTGAGTTAGGGTCTCCCTACATATCCCTTGCTGTCCTGGAATTCACTATATAAACCAGGCTGGCCTCAGACCCACAAACTCACCTGCTCCTTAGTTCTGGGACTAAAGACCTTTTGTTTTTATGTGTATGTGTGTCTGCCACATGTGTGCAGTACCCAGAAATCAGGTGTCAGATCCTGTGGAACTGGAGTTACAGGCAGTTATGAGCCACCCAGCTTGTGAAGAAGGGAACAGAACTCAGGTTGCAAGTCTCCACTCTCTCCACATGGTTCCAGTTTGCATTTCTCTGATTGCGAGGGAAGTCGAATAGCTTCTGGGAGCTGAACTTGGGTCTTGAGAAGAACAGAAAGGTGCTCACCAGCTGCGCAGTCTACACTCCTGTTCCTTCTGTGTGCTCACTGGACACACAGGCTCGCTCATAAAGCCACTACCTGTGGTGTTTGCTGCACCCACTTACACATCTTGCATTGGTTTTGTTGTCGTTAGTTTTGTTCTTTGCCATGCAAAGCATTCTTTCCTTCACATGGTACTTTTTTTTTTTTATTTCAAATGATCTTGAGTCAGTTAGAAAGCTTTCCTACACAGGTTAAGAAATCCACCCCTTTCCTCTTTGTTTACTACCCACTGAGAGCCATCTGGAGTCTGTCTTCGTGCATGCTGTAAATTATGTGTCTAACTTTGTCTTTCCAGAACGGCTATGCAGCTACTCTCTAAACCTTTAAAATTACAGCCTGCCCTTGCCCGGGCTCCGGTGTCTCCCTTGCCGTGTTGGAAACCTGGTACACTTGTGCCAGTGTCTGGACTTGCTGTGGCCGACCCCCAAGTCCCCTCTGCCTTCACTGCCTTTACCACCGGCCTCTAGTGTGGTGGTCTGGTGGGTTTTTGCACTTATCCTTTTCTACTCTCGAACATTTACTTGTGGTTTCAACTTCAGGAACAGCTCACCCACCTCCATACAAAATGCCTGTTGGCATCTGGTCTACTTCGCACTTCCATTAACTTAGGCAAAGCACCTAAGTTATGCTGCCCACCTGTAACCAAGCAATGTCTCATATTGCCCAGGTTTGCCTCAAATTTCCTTCGCAGTTGAGGATAGACCCATTGTCTCTATCTCCCAAGGGTTAGGATGTACCACCACACCCAGCTTGTTCCTGTGGGAAGTTGATAGTGAAGACAAGGTCTCACTATGTAGCCCAGATGAAAACTCCCAGTCCTCATGCCTCAGCCTTCTGAGTGCTGGGAGTTAAGTGGGCAGCACATCTAGCTTCTTCATAGGGGTTTGTGTATCTACTGTGACGTGTATTCCTGGCTGGGGAGGGAGCACCTGCTAGGAATTCCAACACTTGTGAGGGTGAGGCAGGAAGATTGTGAGTTCCAGGCCAACCAGCCAACTTTAGAGATTCTGTCTCTAAATAAATAGTGAAGGGTGGGGGTGGGAATAGCTCAGTTGATAGAGTGCTTGCTTAGGATGCCCAGGCTTCTGGGTTTGATTGTCAGCACTGTAGGAGCCTGGTGTGGTGGTGCACATAGTGAGTCTGAGGCCAGCCTGGGCAACATGACTGCTGCCATAGATGTTTTCTCTACGGTGTGCACTGACTACAAACGTTTGTGTGCACACCTATTCTGTGTGTTGACTGTCTACTTTGATCTGTTGTCTTCTGGCTCTTGTTGGGTTCCCCGGCATAGTCAAGACAGACAGAAACGGCCTGATTTCCTCCCCAGGGCCAGTCGTTGATTCTCGTGTCCACTGCCCTGAGTTGCAGCCAGAGGCAGGCATCCTGCTTCCTCCCTATGCCAAGGAAGGTGTGGTGCAAATACTGCTTTCTTTCTTTTTTTTTTTCAAGACAGGGTTTCTCTGTGTAGTTTTCATGCCTGTCCTAGATGTTGCTCTGTAGACCAGGCTGGCCTTGAACTCACAGAGATCTGCCTGCCTCTACCTCCTGAGTGCTGTGACAAAAGGCATGTGCCACTGCTGCCCTGCTGCAGGTACTGCTTTCTTAATGTGTGTGTAGTGTGTCCATGGAGGACTGAAGGTGTTGGAGTTACAGGCAGTTGTGAGCCTGTCCAACACAGGTCCTAGGAACTGAACTCAGGTCCTATGAAGGAGAAGCCAACACTCTTTTTAACTGCTGAGTCATCTCTGCAGCCCCTCTTACTGTTTTTGTTCATGCCTCTGTGCCTTAAGACACTTGTGACCTAGGGCCAGGAGTCTCTCCCCTTCCTTTGCTTTGTGGTGCTGGAGCTGGAACCCAGGTCGCTGCGGCGTTAGCAGAGTGCTCTACCAGTGAGCCCAGCCTTCTTCCCTCTGTGTGTGCATGGTTCCTGCTGGACGCAGGAAGGGTAGTTAGCCAACCAGAGGTTTTTGGGTTTTGTTTATTTTGTGTTTGTTTTTTGTGGTTTTTCGAGGCATGGTTTCTCTTTGTAGCTCTGACTGTCCTGGAACTTGCTCTGTAGACCAGGCTGGCCTTGAACTCAGAGATCCACCTGCCTCTGTCTCCTGAGTGTTAGGATTAGAGGTGTGCACCACCATGCCTGGCAACCAGCATCAGATTTTAAGACCAGGCAGACATCAAGAACAAGGGCAGGTGG
Source organism: Onychomys torridus (assembly GCF_903995425.1). Taxonomy (NCBI): domain Eukaryota; kingdom Metazoa; phylum Chordata; class Mammalia; order Rodentia; family Cricetidae; genus Onychomys; species Onychomys torridus. Next base: position 30,523,442 of record NC_050464.1, read on the forward strand.
CAAACAGCACTCAGCCCAAGGCTGAAGCAAAGTCAGGCAGTGGTCAAACACCAAGAGAAGCCTGGATTTTGTGGCCTCAGAGAGTGCCATGACATTACCGCGAGCTCCTGCACAGGGCCAAACACCGACAGAAGGCTGCTTGGGTCATCTGTAGCCTCAGGACCTTGACCTTGGCCAGCAGTTGAGACTGCCTCCAGCTGAGCTCAAGGCAGCTGCTGCTCTTTAGCAGGTGACCAGATTTCCCTGCAGGAAGTCCTCTCCAGTTCCAAGGTCACAGTGTGAATGGTCCTCACAGGGGGCCAAGCACCAGGGTGTTACTTAGCCCGCCCTCTCCACTCCTAGGCTCACAGTCTCATTCCATCTCCCAAGCCAGGCAGTCAGGTGTTTAGCCCACCTGGCTGGTAACATCAGCTGTGCAACCTGATTTCATCACTACCTACCTGTGTGGTGGGGGCTCAGGGTTAGTTAGCCCATGGTGGGGCTACTGTCCTGCCCACCACAGCTAAGCTGGGGCTGACTGGCAGGAGGGGTCAGAAGCTGCTGCTGCCACACCTGCAGAAGGCACCTTCTCTCCAGCCTGGGGAGGTGCTGAGGTCGGAAGCTTAAGACAGGGTGAGAAGGATCATGAGGAGACTCTGAGTACAGGCAGGTCTGTGACAGAGAAGCTCCCCTTCAACAGAGCAGCAGGGCCTGGGTGGGGGTGGGAGGTCGGCTTCAGCCTGTAAGGGCAGGACAGATACAGGGTCAGGAGTGGAAGGAGACAGCTAGTCACCCCCTTTGCCTGCAGACTCCTTGGCTTTCCCAGTCCTGGTGGACGTTTTTGTAGCTCCAGGAAAGGTCACAGTGGACCACCATTCACAAAGGTCCTGGCTTGGGCTGCTGACGTCAGAAGAAGCTCTTGCTCTAGAGAGTTCAGTTGATAATGGTGTCCATGATTCATCACCATCAAAGACAGCAGCAGCACCTGACCCCATTCCCAAAGCCTCAGCTGGACTCTTTAGTGAGCAGCAGCTTTGTCTTCAGAATCAACTGCAAGCTGTTTTCCCTTCCAGTTTTCCTCCATGTTCTTTGGAGCAGTTTCTTCTGAGCAGCAAGAACACGCCGGCCACCCTTTGGACAGCCTGGCAATAGCAAGTGACAGTGAAGAGGACGTGAGAGATGAGTGTCCATAGCCTGATGCTCAGAGATAGCTGCACTGGGTGCTGAGCCCTGGCCCCTTGAAGGCCAAGGGAGAATGGAGCAGACACTACAAATCCATTGTGCCACATGGGGACAGAGTTAGGCACAGGAATGAACATATCAAGGTTCTTTGTTTTGGAGACAGGGTTTCTCCGTGTAGTTTTGGTGCCTGTCCTTGCTCTGTAGCCCAGGCTGGCCTCGAACTCACAGAGATCTGGCTGGCTCTGCCTTCAGAGTGCTGGGATTAAAGGCATACGCCACTGTCACCTGGCCATATCAAGGTTCCTAGACACCGTTTACCCTGCAGCCCTGACATGTCCTCTGCCGGTCCCTAAAGGCAGACTTTCCTCAGCATCACGGTTGGGGGGTGGGGAGGAGAGCATCTCAGGAACCCCTAAGACTCTTCTGTGCATGACTGAAGACAACAGTCAGGCAGTCCCTTCTTATGCAATGACCTGGCAGTTTCTGTTCCCTGTAGGTTGTGAATAAAGAAATCTCAGTTCATCTTTCACTTTGTGGTCATTCGATACATTATAGTTTTATTTCCCAAGCTTCATTTGCTCTGGTTCCTGCAAGATAGGCAGTGGGATGCAGAAAGCATGTAGCGAAGCCAAGTATGTCTGAGTCATCCCCAGAGCAGCAGCCCAAGCTCAGGCTGCAGTGGAGTGAGGGGGGTGGGAGACAAAGCCTGTCCATTGCCCTTCTCAGATGGAGCTGTTTACCTGCACAAATACAGTGTTATGTAACACCTCACACTGCGTGACTCTCTCCCCCAAACCTGTTTACTGTCAATTACAAGCAGACAAAGGAGCCTTTGGTAACATCTTATGCTAAGTTTTTGGAAAACCATCAAACCATAGGAAATGTCAACCAGCAGGCCACTGTACTTCAGACTGAGAAACTGGAAGTGCCGCCTAAGTGGATTAGCATGCTGCAGAAGTGTGAGCAGATTCTATCTGAACCAGAGTGATTTGGCTCCTGTAGCTTAGCAGTGAGTCACAGCTGCCCACAGTAACCTAATAAAAACCCAACTTTATCCCAAGATGTTCCTCTGTGAATGAAAATGGGCTTTCACTGAGCTTTTTGTGGAAGCTGGCAATGCCCACCTATCTCAATGCTGTCCTCTCTGTTGTAGACTGAGGACTTAGGAATCTCATGTTCACAATGATGACTAACTGGATTTCTGACATTCCTAACTGATGCAGCAGAGCAGCTCTGTAGGCCTCCCTGCTGAGGACCAGGCCTGGGCTCCCTCCAAAGCACCTTGGTCAGCAGTAGCCTGAGTTCAGCACTGTTCTGTAACAGTGACACTGTTACAAGTACGTAGGGCTTTGAAATTACAGCGGAGCGCAAGCAAGGCGTGTGTTCGTGTGCACATGCACTTGTGGTTCTGGGGTGGAATCCAGGGCCTCGCACACTAGGTCCGTGCTCTGCCGCCAAGCCCTGGCCCTCCATGCAGCAGTTTCTGGTAGCTTCACTCAGTACTGTTTGGAAGGCACAGTGCCCCAGCTGGAAAAAAGCAAAACAAAAACAAAAACAAAACCCTCTATTTTACACTCAATTGCCAGTCCATTTTGGTGAATTTCTGAGGAAGATAAACAGCTGCTGATTAACAGCCACGCTGGTTCAAATGGCAAAGCACAGAGGACACAGCTCTGAAGTGCTGCTGGCTCCCTGTTGGGTGGACCAAGAGGCTTGGCGTTGAGCACATGACAGGGGGGACAATGCCGAGGGCTGGTGTCTTAGCTCCTGACCATTCAAACCAAAGGAGTGGCCATTAGTATAAATACTATATTTATTAAATATCTTTACAGTTTATTGAAATGTATTTACAGAACTATTCCTGCAGAAGTTATATTTCAAACATCGATTCAGGCCATTGCCTCTGTAGGACAAACGATGATAGTCTCAACAGAAAACGCAGCTCATCAGCACACACACGTTCAGATTCGCTTCTTCGTCACTTAGTTGCCTTTACCACAAACTACCTGCTAACAGTGACATCTTGACATGGACACTGCTTTAGTTGATTAGTTCAATTTTGTGATAAATTGACTTTTTGGAAAGAGAATCCCAATGTCTTCTGGTTCATATTTTGCTTTAAATGCAGTTTTTTTTCTTGGTATCGCAAAATTTTTTTTAAATGCAAAAACTATGACAGTCTCCAGAGAAACTGAGTGTTCTAACACTGTCAAAGATAGCTGGCCTACAGTGACAAGGAGCCATGAACCTACCCAAAAGTACAAACACGTACAGCCCTATCCAATCCTGCCGGCCACCTCAACCCTCGCCTGCCTCCGGGACGGCAGCCCTGTGAGCTCTCCCTGCCTGCCTACTCTATCCAGAACAGGCAGCGGCAGAAAAGAGCATTCTCCTGCCTCAGAAAGCTCATACTCAGTCTCTACTCCAGACACGCACACCTGGAATGGATTCTTCGAGTTGGGAACCTATCCACCAAGCCAAGCTCGCACAGGGACTCGGGACAGACCTTGTTTTTACCCTCACTGCTTTTCCATGTCTAAGAGCCTGGACTCCAGCTACCTCCCTCATCCCATTTGGTAATCTTCTTATCTTTTGTGCGCAGGCAGCTTCAGTTCACAGGAAGAAGTAAGGTTCTGATATGTTTAGAGTGCACATTTTTAAAACAGAACAAAATAAAAATTTCAAGCATGTGATAAAAATAGTGATTTTTTTTATAATACAGTATTGCTTTATAAATATAGATGGAAAAGCTATAAACTTTACTGGTCTTTGGTGCATCCAGAGAGGGATAAATAATTTGCCATTTGTAAATTAAAACCCAAATTTCTCTTTTGTTATAAAAGTTCACTCCGTGAAGACAAATATGAGTGCTTACATTGCTCAATTTAAAATACAATGCACGCGCACACCGGGTTCCAAATCGGACCTAGCGAGGGTGTGTGACAGCCCCTGGCCATGGCGAGTGTGAGGCAGCACGCTCCACCGACACCCCGACAGTCATCAAATTAAGTGTGTAACAAAAGCACGGGAGAAGCAAATGGAATATGTAATGTCACTAGTCCATGCACCAGGCCCAAAGTAATCTTCACTCTGAATCTCAATGACTGTCCCATGGGTTTCAGTGTACCAGAACAGTCCACTGTCCATTTCTAACAATCACTGCTCCGAAAAGTGAGTGCACTAAGTTGTATAAAATACACAACCTACCTTTATAAAGGTCACTCAATGGGCTAAATAAGAGCAAGGAAAAGCCAGTGACTTGACCGGCTCTGCTCTTGGCAGGAATTAAATGTTGGCATTGGAAAATTAATGCAAAATATATCCAGACTGTAAGGCTACAAGACTTCTGACCAGAAACTAACTATAGACCACACAGGAGAGCTGAAGTAGTCGGTCCTAGGGTCACACACCCCATCTGGATGCAACCTTACTGTTTCAAACACAGACACGGCAAAGAGTCTGTGCAAAATAAATACCCACCACATGCCCCCCATGCTCCGTGGTCAACAGAGCATGACATCTCCTTATCCCAGTCTCCTTCCATACCCGGCCCCTGTATCTCCTCACCAAAGAACTCAGTGTCGTCAGGTTAGGGTAGTTAAGGCATTCTGACATGTAATTAAAGGTGATTCAAAATAGGAATCTAACATTATGCCAATTTAGGAATAGTAGATAAATTACTGAACAGCTTACAAATGAGTAACTCATTCTTATAAACGAAATGCCTGTTACAAGCATGATGCACTGAGATACAGCAATGACATGTACATGGTACATGGTAAACAATTTAAATAAAACAAGAGACAGCTACTCAAGTATATAAACTCACAGACAAAATCTTTTAAAAACAAGTTGAGGTAACCTCAAACCAAGTTCAGTTCAACGCAGTAACCAGGGAGCCAATGTCTCCTGCAGAGGAAGGGCTGTGGGGCTGCTCACGCCATCTTCACACCAACGTCACCTGACTTGCACAGAAAACACGGCGTTAACTTAAGGGCTTCTAAGTATATATGGTTTTCTACCACCAAGTTAAAGAAGGGAAAGAACGGACCCAAAAATATATATCTTTACAGCAGTCAATTGTACATAAACCTTCAAAGTAAGTTTGCGCTCACAAATAACAGGGAAATCTGAGAAGGAACGTTGCCTACTGCAAATGGCTATGGAACTGTAAACATTAAGCTGGACTCAGAACCCCACACTTAGCTGGGGTCACTGTGAATGTCAGGTCATCACCTGTGGACTCTGTGTGCTGCAGCCACCACGCTGTCACCTTGAGGACACAGCACAGTTGGGGCATGCTCTAAGGGTGTGGGGCTCCTGAGGGAGGGAGCGAGGCTGTCCACAGCCAACCCCATCCCAAGCTGCAGCTGCACACTCTTGCCCGAAGACCAGTAGCATCCTCACAGGCAGAGCCGACGACTTCAGCTGCAGCATTTGATTCTCAGGCTTTGAGGAGTTTTGCAGTTTTGTGTTGCATTTCTGTTAGTAGATTTTGGTAAGGAGTCTTCTTCCTCTATCCCTCCTGTGGGCCGGGCCTCCAGCCTGCGACCTGGACAAATCATAAACTGCCACAGCTTCAATCACAGGAGCACAGTAAGCATCTTTTTAAAAAGCACAAAATATTTGCATCCAGAGAACGAAAATTTTCTTCCAATTTGTAAGTAAAACCGTTAAGTTGCTAGGGTTGGGATGTCATAACCCAGCTCCTGGAAAAGAGGAGTTTGTACAGAAACACGGAGCCACGCCAGGCCTAGCAGACGGTGCCTGTGGACAAGGGGCTTCTCCTGGGAGGGTCCGTGTGTTTTCTGGTGAATGTGTCACTATTTACTATCTGTTGAATGCTAACATCCCTTAACACACTGACATTTTAAATTCACTTTACCAACATCTCTTAGTCTCAAAACTTCAACTGCTTTTGAAAAGTAAAAGGCTTTGACAACCTCCAGGAGAAGGAAGCGGTCAGTCGCCTCGATTCTCTTGGTGGTCACCAGCAGGTCCGGGCTAGTGGATGACAGTAGTGGTTCTCAACAAGGATCGAAACAGGTCTCAAACATGGGCCAGGCATCCGTCACTGGCCACTGAGATCAGTGGCAAAGAAACGTGGTCCCGCCAGCAGGATCAGCACACATGGCAGGGAAAGTGGGCAACAGGGAAGGCAGGAGTCGCCAGCGTGGCCCATCAGTCCGTGTACTCGGCCACTATGGAGAGGAGGACAGTGATGTCATCTGGCTTGCCACCTACAACACAAATGGACTCATGAGTGTGCATGAAGGGAGAGTGCGTCCACAATGTGGCCCGGGTAAGTACTGAGAGAGACAAGTGCTCATGTTCTGGTAGATCCTGTGTGCCTGTGCATCGGAGTGGAGGACAGTTAAAGCTGCAAGCTCTGAGTTTGGGAAGACTGGGAGTTCAAGGTCGTTCTCACTACAGACAGTTCAAACCCAGCCTATATTATGTGATACCATCCCCCAAAGCTAAAATAAAAATAAATAAGGTACAGTTAAACACGACCAAGAAGCCAGGGCATGGTGCTGCATACCTATAATCTCAGTACCTGGTAGGCTGAGGCAGGAGGATCACCACTTATTTGAGGCCAGCTTGAGCTATCTAAGACCTTGCTTCAAAGAAACTAAAACAAAGAAGTGATTTAACTGAAGCTTAAAACCGCTGCCCCACACCCACCTGCTGCTTCCCCACGTGATGGCTGTGTAGCCCATCAGCACAGCATCGCCGGTTCCCAGCAGCACTCACATGAGCACTGTCCTAATCTGGACAGACATGTCCAGTGTTTGGGAACTAGGAATAGCCTGCATTCAAATGTGCCAAGCAGCTGTGGCATGTGCTCTTCTCTATTTGAACGTCTCCTGAGCTCAGATGTCTGCATGTCATAGTGCCACACTAGCAAAGGCTGGGCGCCCCACAGTTCTGACGCCACCACCGTCAACCAGCGGGGGCTGGCCTAATTCCCGGGCACATCATGAAGGATAGAAGGGCAATGGTACACAGCTCGCTTTGCAGGTGCCGTGGCAGTCTGGATCAGCCACTCGAGGGGCACGGTGGAGTCCAGGGCTTCAGGTTCCACCTGTCTCTCGTCTAGTCAAGGGCAGCTCTGAAGGGCATCTCCAAGGAGAAGCAAGTGACACACTGGCTGCCACCCCGACCTTGCCGGGAGATGAAGGTTATTTACACATTCTCACCCAGAGCTCAGAACCTTTCAGAGAATGCTTACCTCTCACATTCAACCCGTTGTCACACGCAAACTGTGCAAAAGGTGACATGTAATTTGGGTCATAGGCCAGCTCGTGCGCTTGCTCGGCAATGCTCCTTGCGGTCCGTTGTATACTCTCGTAATTTGAATTCTAGAATGAAGAACGGAGTTCTTTTTACCACTAAGGCTCATGTGAGTTCTGCATGTGAGAACACTTGGTGCAGACAGTGCTGTGAGGACATCCCTGATGCTTGCTTGGGATTCACTCTAGTAGGGAAGACTGGAGACAGCCAGGGACAAACCCATGGCCTGCTCCACGACAATGCCTTGTTGACATGGTCCCCGATCTTCAATTTAGAGTTTCACTTTTGGTTTCCCACTCGAAAAGTTTAAGGTATTCTTGCTAAAGTAGGATGGTCTAAAAAGGTGGGTTCTGGTCACAATTTCATGATGCCTCAGAAGTCCCCATGCTCAGAAATACACCGGATCAGCCATATCTGCCTCCAGTGAGAGGCACTTTGGTGCTGGCTGTGCTGAGGAAGCCACAGAAGTTTGCTTTGCTGGTGTTCTTTGGCCATGCTGTCCTAGCTGCTTCCGTTCGTTCCTCATCTACGAAGTGGACTCGGGAGGGCAGGGACCCCTCAGTCCTGCCTTCAGAGGCTCTAAGTCCTTCAGTCCCAACATAAACCACCAGGGGCCAGGGCAGCTGGAGACGAGGCTCCAGAGGTCAACAGCACTAGCTGCTCTTGCAGAGCACCCAGGTTTAGTTCCTGGCACCCCCGTGACCACTCACACCAGTTCTAGGGGATCCAACACTATCTCTCTCCTTGCCTCCCCAGGCACCAGGCAAACATTCACACACTGAAGATAAAAACAATGACTGATAAAGGAATTCATGGAAATCCAACAGGGCCGAAGCTCGCCACTAGTGGGTAATAGGTCTCAGGGTTTCCCTGCGGGATGAGGTCTCATCAGCTATGTGGTTTCAAATTCAGAACTGATTGACCCAGTGTCTGTTTTGGAGAAAAGCCTTTTCAGCATTTAGCTAAGTTGTCAGAACGTCTTTTACCCTCCTGAGTCGTCGTTGACACTGCTCTGAAAATACACACACAGCCATGTGAGGAGCGCAAGGGATACTTGTTGGGAGCTGAGAACAGCCTCTGTCCCCAGAGTGGTTCTGCAGTGATTCTAAAGGCGTGTGTGAAACAGGGTGGCCAGGGTTGTTCACTTCTTACCTCCGCAGGAGCTTCCAAACAGCTCCTTACTTGGCCATCGTCCTTTGGAATCAGCCACCCTCTCCACTTCTGGCTTGTGAAGCCCCCCTCTCTCCAAAAGCAAGCAGCATTATGTTGTAAAGAATGCTTTTATGTGTACAAGCAAGTGAAGATGGGTGCTATTTCATGGAAGGACTTTGTCTGCAGGGGTACATGGGCATGGCGGTGTGGGAACAACAGATGGATGCTTCGGAGTAGAACAGGTAGGAGCTGCTGCTGAAAAAGCTGAGCTCCACAGGGCAGTATCCAGGGCGGTTGGAAGGAGCTGAGTGGGCTCCAGGCAGTGCAGAAGTCAGTGACACAGGACACCCAGGAGGGAATTGGTTGGTACCCAGCTGATTCTCAGGGTTTCTACTCTGGAAGTACAGGCTGAAGGCTGCTTGTGACAGGCTGGGATGTGCAAGGGCAATGACCAAGTTTGGGAATGAAGGGTGGGATTGCTTAGTGGCCTTTGGAGGCGGAATCTCTGGCCTTGAAGAGAGCTGAGTGCTGGGACAGCAGCACCTCTGAGAGTCATGCAGGCATAGAGGACCAGGTCTTCGAGGGACTGACTCCTCAGCCTGCAGTAAGGCTTAGGAACTGCTGGGGCGGGCAGGTGTTAGTTAGCCAATGGGCGTGGGCTGGGGGGATGGGCTCGCCGGGGACGTGGGGGTGGGTGGAGAGATGATATTAGCAGCCATTGAGGTTATGGAAGTGACTGAAGACTATGGTTAGCCCTTTGTATATTGCTCACTGTCTAAAATTCCCATTAAAACAAGCTCTACACAGGAGGCAACATGTGCCAAAGAGAGGCTTATCTCTCTCAACACAACAACA